>NC_058131.1:215945154-215987565 GCF_016433145.1 Gracilinanus agilis
CAGGAAGGAAGGAAGGAAAGAAGGAAGGAAGGAAGAAAAGAAGGAAGGAAGGAAGGAAGAAAAGAAGGAAAGAAAGAAGGAAGGGAAAAAGAAAAATTGAGGGAATAGACAAATGAAGAAAACATGAAATTGGGAAATCAAATTTATAAATATTAGTTTTCAATAAATATTTTGTCTTTGCAAGAACAAAGGCACTATTTTTAAAATTAATGAATGGGATTCCATGAACTTGCAACTCTTTTCATTTCAGTTTAATGATGCACTTAATTATTTCATTGATCAATTCCGTTCTTTTCACCAAACATCTGTAATAAAAGGCTGGGTCAACATGTGAGTAGTGAAACTGGTTTGAAATTCAGTAAAGCAAGAGGTGGCAAGATTTTGGTGCCTCAGGGGAAAATATAAAAGAGACTGATGTTTTCCCTTGAATAAATCATGGTGTTTCCTCTTATGTGGAAGAGAACATGCTCTCTATACAAACCAAGGCAACATTTTAGCAGATGACTCATGACAATTCAGTTTTGATAAACTAAGACTAAGGTATTCTGCACACTTGGTTTTAGGTTACATAAAAATGACAGGTGTAGGAAAAGGATAATCCATGAACAAATGTTTCCTCATCTTCATATCTTCACAAACCATAGTTTTTTGTTGTCCATCCCCACCTTGGGCACATATACAAATATATCTGCTCCAAAATATCACCACTATCTTGAATCTTTCTATAGCAAATCAGTGTCCACAGGCCATGTTATTCTGACTTTCATTAGGTCCTACTCTGTAGGTAGACACCTCCCCCCAAGTAAAAAAAGGACAAACAGAAGAGAGGTTTAATCAAAGTCCTTTGGGAAAAGTACAGATGAAGAAAGGAAAAAAAAGTTTGTGGAACAACAACAACAAAAAAAAAAATCATGACTGTTTTTTTGTTAAGTGCCTCTGTTCACAATCATTTAAAATTGCATGCATGGTTCTTACAACTACTGTTTTTCCTCTTCTTTTCTCCCTTTTTACTATTTCACCTCAGGCCTGGACCATTGCTATAATCTTCTGACTGGTATCTTGGTCTCAAATGCATCCTCTACTCAGCTATCAAGTTAATCTTGCTAAAAAATGCAACTTTGACATTTTGCCACTACCACCTATTAAAAAAACTCCAGTGCTCCTCTATCACTTCCAGGATCAAATAGAAAATCCTGTTTGTTTTTCAAAGTCCTTTATAATGTGGCCTCTTCTTAGCTTTGCTGTCTTTTTATACATCATCTATCCTGATATATTCTGAAAGTCAGTGCCACTGATGCCCTTGCTGTTTCTCACACAAAACATTCTATCTTCTGACGCCATGCATTTTGATGGCTGTCCACTAACTGGAATCCCTCACTTTCTTCAAGTTCCAGCTGAAATCGATCCTCTACAGAAGCCATGCCCAGTCCTCCTTAATGCCCTCACATTCTTTCTGTTGATTACCTCCAAGTTATCTCAAAAATATATCATTTGTATGTAGGTGTTTGAATGTTTTTTACTTCTTTAGACTGCAAGTTCTTGAAGAGTAGTAATTTCCATTTGCCATTTTTTTTTTTTTACAACTTCAGGGCTTATCATAGTACCTGCTACTTAGTAGGTACTTTAACAATGCTTATTGACTATTTGTAAAGACCTGGAAAAGGAAGTTTGAATACCTATGTGATATTAAGTCTGTTTCCTTCTTTGGGGATTTGTTTCACATCTATAAAATGAGGAAACTTTATTAAACTCTGAGGTGTCTATGGTAGGGTAGAACTCATTCCCAAGAGGCATTCTCCATATTGGGGGCATGCTTGAATGTCACTGCCAGCAGCCACCTCTTTGCAACATCAGACACAGCTGATCACCCCCTATTCCTTGATAATCTCCTCCCTTGGCTTCCATGGTATTGTCTTCTTACTGTTCTCTTCTTATCTCTCTAATGCTCTTTCTCCTAATTTTCCTACTGCTCCTTACACTACTGCCTCAATCTCAATTCATGAGTGGTTCATTCATGGCCCATTTTGTTAGGGTGGATGCTCTAGCTATGTGTCTTTCCTTATTTTCCTGCTGTCTCATGAGCTATTTTGTCACTTTATGCCCTCTCATATAAGCTTCCTCACCCCCACCCCACCCCAATTTTGGAGACTATAATCAAATTAACATTGGCATTGCCAGCGGCTCCACAGACTAAGTTAATTACCCTTCCCTTGCCACTACTATAAGGTGCTATTCCCATAATAGAAATTAAGCCTCTTTAAGATGGGCTCTATTTTCTCTTTGGCTTTTGCATCCACAACACAACACAGTATTGGATATATGGTGAATGTTTAAAAAATGTTTTAATTTTTTCATTAAACATGAATACTTCAAAGCTTTCTCCTCTCCTCCTCCTCTTCTAATTTCATCATCATCATCTTAATATTATTCTCCTCCTCTTCCTCCTCCTCCCCTTCCTCTTCCCTTTCCTCCTCTTTGTCTCTCTGTGTCTCTGTCTGTCTATTGGTCTATCTGTCTGAATCTCTGCTATATCTCTCTCCAGGCTCATGGGTTTAACATGAACTCTGTACAGATGATTTCCAAATGTATATCCCTAGTTATGATTTGTCCCCTAAACTTTCATTCCACATCTCCATCTTTTTGCTAGATGTTTTCACTTCAATAGTCTACCTGCCCCTTAAAGTCATGTCTAAATTATATTCTCTTATTTTCTTTCTCCTTCCTCTTTTCCTAATATTTAACCCTATTGACACCATTTTCCAAGTTATCCAAGCTTATAACTTTGGCATATTCAGTTCTTCCCCCACACCCCAAATTGTCAAATCCTGTTGATTCTGACAGCCTAACATAAAATCATGGGGTTAAAACCACATGGGAAGTTAAAGGTCATCTTATCCAATTCTCTTACTTTATAGATGAGGGTTCAGAGAGGTCAAAGAGGTGGCAATATCAAAGTTGGGCTTTCAGCATTCCTACAAGTCCAAATTCAGTGCTCTTTAAATAAACCATATTACCTTCCTACAGTGGACATCTCTTGTATCTGCCCCTTCCTTTAATTCTCACTACAACCATTCATGTTCAGGCCTTTCTTTTCTTTGATTTGAACTATTTTAATATCCTCCTAGTTTATCTGATTGCCTCCAATCTCTCTCTTCTCCAATCCAATTTTTAATACTTTGCCCAAATATTTTTTTTCTAATATACTGCACCAGTCACATCACTCTTCTACTCAGAATGTCATCTAAGACATGAAGAAAATTCAGTTTCCATTTGTAAACTGAGTGTCCACTTTGAGGAAAACCATAGTTTTTTAAAGTACTAAAATATGATAAAACACTGCATAAATATAAGCTTTATTAACTTAAAAGAGCATTTTCCATGATTAGTTTTTCTAGCTCTATAAAATATCCCCTTAACAGTCTGGTAAAGATTTAAACCCAGCAAGCAAGGAAGGAATGAATCAAGGAAGGAAGGAAGGAGAAAAAAGAGAAAGAAAGGCAGGAAGGAAGAAGGGAGGAAAGAATCCAAAAAACAAGGGGAAAAAGTGCATATCACAACTCTAAAGTGTTAATTCACAACATAAAAGATGAGAAAGGATCAGTGTTGAAGGGATTGTTGAAAGCCAAGCATACTAATGTTGGTAGAGCTCACGTTGGTATATCCAATATGGAAAACAATTTGGAATTATGCCAAACAAGTGACTAAAATGTTATTTCCCTTTGACCCAGACATCCTACTTTTATATTGGCAGAGAGGTCAATGATTTTAAAGGGACCCATGTACATAAAAATATACATTGTAGCTAGTTTTATAATAGCAAAAAATTGTAACCAAAATGATATTTATTGAGGAATGATGAGTAAATACAGTAATCAAATATAGTGGAATATTACTGTGTAATTACAAGGAATACTATTAACACAGAAAATACTTGGGAAGGCATACAAAATGATAAAAAGTAAAGTAAGTAGAATCAAGAAAACAAAAAACACAATGATCAAAACAATGTGAATAGGGGAAAGGGAGAAGTGCCAATAAAAAAATTGAAACTGAATGCTATGAAATACATACTACCACTAAAAATAATAATAATAATAGCTATCATATTTATAGCATGTAGTCTATGTCAGGTACTATACTAAATACTTTTTAATTATTACCTCATTTGGTCTTCACAATAACCCCCAGGAGGTAGGTCCTATTATTAACCCCATTTAATACATGAGGAAACTGAGGTAAACAGGCATTAATAAGGAATATGAAAAAGCATTTCCCTCTCTTCTTTGAAGAAGTGGGAATATGGTTTTGGAGCCCGATCTTTAATGGTGAATTTGATTGATATGCTGCTTAGTTCTGGTAAACTATGTGTGTGTATGTGTAGTTATATTCTTTTTTATTTGTTATAATGGATGATTCTCTGAAAAAGTGATGGAGGAGATGTATATTGGAAAATGATGTAAAAACGAAAACTATCAATAAGAATTTTTAAAGAGACAATCTGGGTAACTGTGCATTGATTTAGAGTCACTAGAGAAGCACAGACAGAGTCTTTTCGATGTCCTGATCCTAAGTAATGTTGTTTTAAGTATTTTGAGAAAATTCCCTAGTTGCAGTTTCAGCCACATTCCCAGATTTCTTTTCAGGACTTGGTTCCCACCCAATTCCCATGTGTGGACTATAACCCAGATTTAATTATAGATTTTGCTCAGTCACTAGTTCCCTAGGAAACAAATCCATGGCTCATGTCTTGTGCATGGAAGGTCATAGGAAGAGGAGAGAGATTTCCCTGCATTCTGAAACTTATCTAGAGGTCACAGGTCTGCAGAGCAGCAGATGGGCGCCCTTCAGACAATGACTGAAAGCTGCTGTGACTGACTAATATCAAGGGTACTTAAAAGCTTTTTGTGTTTATCTCAAATAAAGAACTCACTACCTCGATTACTGAGACTGCCCATCTGTTTCTCAAGCTATTTAGTGCTCAGTTAATGCTCAGGCTGTGTTTACACATAAAAAAAAAAGAAAAAAGAAATAAAGGATGGATACAACCACCTGAATAATTTAGGACATCTTTGCTTTAATTATCTGAATACATCAGGATTTTTACTTTGTTTATTTTACTTGGAATCATTCAGACAGTGCCTCCATAGATTAGCCATGCTGAGCAAAAGCATCAGGAGAATGGAGAGGCAGAAAATTAAGAAAGTTAACCTTAAATTATTTCAATGTGCCATGCATATTTGGAGATCAGTGACCCTGAATTGTGTTTGGCTTTTGTTGGAAGGGAGGGATTTATAGAGCCTTTAATAGCACTTGACCAAACCATCTTAGCCCTAACATAACTACTTTTAGAACAGGGGGTGAGAGGGAGTGAAATTCATCTCTAACCTATGGTAAATATCTCACTGAGTCCACCTACTGTGCTGAAGGATTGGGGATGCCTAGCTCAAAGAGGAGAAGCCAGAGGGACATAACTGGGTCCAAATATTTGAAAGGGTATTATGTGAAGGAGTGGTTGGGTTTTTCTATTTGGCTCCAGAGGGCAGAACCAGGAGCTTCGGCAGATACTGGAAAAGAAGCAATTTGGAGCTCAATGTTAAGAAATAGATATCCAAACAATCAGTTATCTAAAAGTAGAATGTGCCTGTCTCAAGAGGTGGAAGCTTCCCCCCTGCTTCCAAGTCTTCAAGCAGAGACTGGACAATCATTTATCTTATATAATAGTGAAGACAACTTTCTTAGGTGTTCTGGACTAGATAGAATCTAAAATCCCATCCAATTTAAATTCTGGGATTCTCCCCTATAGAAAGGTGAGAGAGCCTCTTTTCTTATATGACTGAAGTGGAGAATGTTCCATGGTCTCTGCTGTCCACTCTTCCAAGCCCCCTTTATCCCCTTCCTAATTTTGCCCCATGTAAAAATATCCCTAATTGAAGCACTGGATCTGCCTTATTCCTGGCATCATTGTGAATATAATAGGTTTTGAAATTGGCTCTAGATTTGTTCACATCTCATAGCATAATATTTAGCATATTGGTGATTCTAACATAGCATCATTTTCAATGACTATAAATATGTACATCGGTGCCCACAATACCATTCAAAACCTGTCATCTGCTATATTTGTAAAGCAATTAGCAAAGTGTCTGGCACACAGTAGGTGCTTAATTAACAGTTGCTGCCTTTCCCTCTTGCTTCATCTGGAGGACTGTAGCCTCAACTCTAGTCACTTCTTTTCTTTGTGGGGAGAGATGTAGAGCTTCACACAGAGTGCTTATTAGAGGTAACCTAGACAAGCAGCCTCATGGCAGACCAAATGCCAAGCATTTGTAGTCACAGCATCTTCAACTTCAAAGCCCTAAGTCATGTTTAGTTATGTGATATATTGGAATCCCAATGATTTCCATTATAAATTGCAAGAATTTGTGTATCCTCCTACTAGTGTCACATTATTTGAATTTTTTGAAATATTGTTATCAGATTCTAATTCTAGCATGTGAGCCCTGGAAAGAACCTAAGAAATCATATTGTCTCATTTCCTAAACCATAAAAATGGGGAAAATAAGGCCCTGAGAAAAGAAGTGAATTTTTATTAAGGTCATATAGTTATTTAGTAGCTAAACCAAGACTTTTAGAATTCAAATCTCCTTATTATTCTTTTCATTGGATTATACTGCTTTCTTTTGCAGATCATCTATTGAACACTGCCTTTCTATCTTTTCCCTACCTTCAAGAATGTGTTGGAATGTTGGTTTATGAAAAAAGAGTAATATGTATCCTGTAAGATCCTCTTTGACCAATGGCTTCATTCTTCAACAAAGAAGAGATTGGAACTTGGATCTGAGACCAAACCAGCCAAACTGCAGCTGGGTATGTCTATCAGCCAACCAGTGGAGATTAGGGTACAGTCACAAAGCAGGGCATGTTTGGAATAGGACTAAAGCTTAGACAAGGAATAAGAAGTCTTACAAATAACAAGGGGTAATAGAAAAGGACTAGAAAAGCCTGGTGTCCTGATCCAAAAAGCTTTTATGGATGGAAGAGACAATTTCACTATTAAAATCTGGGTTAGTCAAGATGACCTGGCTAGTGGAATTTGTTTCAGGTAGACTTTTAAGAATAATTGGTAGGGGCAGCTAGGTGGAACAGAGAATAGAGGGCCAAATCTTAAATCAAGAGGACCTGGGCTCAATTCTGCCCCCAGACACTTCCTAGTTGTGTGACTGTGGGTAAGTCACTTAACCCCATTTTCCTAGCCCTTGCCCTTCTGTCTTATAGTTGTTAGGCAGAAAGTAGGAGTCGAAATTAATAACAATAATTGGATGAAGGAAAGTTATAAAAATACAAACAGGGCATCATAATTCAGAAAAAAAACTCCTTTAGCATCAGTGCAGATTTAGACATGTTTCAAAATGAAGGCAAGAGGGGCCAGATGGGTAGCTCAGTGGACTGGGTGTCAGGAGTAGAGGCAGGAGGTGCTAGGTTTGAATCTGGCCTCAGACACTTTGCAGCTGTATGACCCTGGGCTAGTCACTTAATTCACATCACCTAGCTCTAACCACTCTTCTTTCTTGGGACCAATACACAGTATTAATTCTAAAAGAGAAGGTAAGGGTTTTAAAAAATGAAGGTAAGGATATTTTGCTGATTGGTTGCCTCGTCTTGTTTTCTCTGAGTTTTTCACATTTAGATTTCCTATGCAGCCCTTGCCCTGAGAACAGGTGTGCCCAGTACGAGGCTACAGGTCTACTGAAGAGTTATTGGCATTTCCATTAATTAAAATGTTTAAATTCATCAAGCATTTACTAAGCCCCTACTGTGTCCTGAATCCTATGCCAGTCAGCAAAGGGGATATACAGAAGACTAAAACACCATCACTCTCCTCGAGGAGTTCATACTTATGGACCAGCTGAGAAAATCAGAGATAGACATAGGTAATTAGAAAACAAAATGGCAAATGTATAGTAGGATATGGATCTGCAAGCGCTCTGTGGGATAGGGAGAAATACAGATCACATCTACCAGGCACATAGTAGGCTCTTAATAAATGTTTATTAATTAGTTGTAACAACAGAACTAGATATCCACAGGCTAGAAAAAATATTAGATTTGAAAGCAAAATATTTGACTTCTATTCAGAAATCTGATATTTGAATACCTACATGACCCTGAGTAAACCTCTTCTAATTTCCTAACTTTGCTTTCATCATGGATAAAATAAAAGGGTTGAATCAGACAAATCAAAATGTTTTTACCATGACATCATTCTCAGACCATCTATCTACATGATACCAGAAATTAGGAATTTTTTCTTGGTACCCTTCATCTCTGATAGGTGAATGTTTTGCTTTATGTAGTCAGGAACAATATCTTCAAGGCATTTCCTTCCATTTCTTTGCTTTTTTTACTACCACCTAAATCCCCTCACTTCCAGCTTTTTTTTATACATTATCTCCCTCCTTTAGAATACGAGTTCTTGGAGAGCTTTGTATTTGTTTTTACAGGTATGTCTTCCACACTGTCACTCTCTCCATTATGATGTCAATATAACCAGGTAGGCATAAGAAACTAAATGGAATTTGGAGTGAGTTTTACGGAAGCACCAGACAAGATATGAAGGCCAGCAAAGGACACAGGAAAACTTTAGAAACTCAGAAATGCATAAAATATATGTGTAGTACTGTATTATATGAATATATTTTATCTTTTAATATCATAAATATTCAGTTTCTTTTTTAAAGTTAAAATAAATAAAATGTTAAAAGCTTGTAAAAAGAACATTAAAGTCAGAAGACAACACACAAAGGCTAGAAATGTAGAGATACCTTAAGAAGTTTAGTAATTCACAAATGTGCATAAGGTACTGTAAATGCCCCATAAAAGATAAAGGAAAAAAATCACACTTTTTTTTCTGGTAAGAAGGGAAGATCAAAAATTTTTTGCCTGGATTTTCCAGATCACTATGTACCATGCCATCTACCTGGGTGATGTGGAAGGATATCTATATATTTCTCTCCAACACTTAGCATGGTGCATATATATATATATATGTATGTATATATATATTAGCATATAATAAGTATTAATAAATCCTCTCTATTTTAAGTTTCCTTCAAGTTTTAAATGCTATGATCCAATAAAACTCAACTAACAATGAAAGTCTATTTCTTTGTGACATGCTGCCAACATGTACAGAGATACAAAGAACTTATATACACTTTACTTTGAATCTGGACACATACATGTGTAAATAAATAAATTTTTAAAAATTATATATATATACAATATTAAGTCTTGGAGAGTTAGGTGGTACAGTAAATAGTGTCAGGACTGGAGTCAGAAAAATTCATATTCATAAATTTAAGTCTAGCCTCTAACTCTTAATAGCTGCATCACCCTAGGCAAGGTACTTAACCCTATTTGCCTCAGTTTCACATTTTTGAAAAGAGCTAGAGAAGGAAATACAAAACCATTCCAGTGTCTTTGCCAAACAAAACAAAACAAAATAAAACTGAAATGGGTTCATGACGAGTCAGAAACAACTGAAAAATTACTATACAACAACAATAAATCTAGAGCAAAATATGCCACTCTCCCCCAATCTAATTGTTTTTTATTTATTTATAGATTTTTTTTACATATCTGTATTATGTGTACATTTTGTCTAACCCTATGGAATGGAATCTCCTTGAGAAAAGAAATTTTCATATTTTTTTTCTTTAACTCTCAGTTCCTAACATAGCATCTGGTAATTAGGCAGAAAGATACTTAATAAGTACTTGGTAATTGATTGATTATAAATGTCATATGATATTAAAGTATGTAACTCATAAATCAATTAGCCAATAAGATTTTTAAAACCTCCTACATGTTAGGTGTCAGGTTTTAGGCACTGGGCTAGATTCTGGGGATTTGGACACACATGAAACTATTTTGTTCTTTAAGGAATTTATATGGGGAAGGAGATGCAATATAGTCACAGATTAATAAATATTATATATACATATATATCAGATACACATTAATTTTATGGGATAGCATGCACTAACATTTCACCTCTGAACCCTATTCCTAATATCCTAGATTTAGAAAGCATGAATCTAATGGTGCCATCCTTGAAATTTCCTCAGCCTCTGGTCCTCTTCCACTGATGCATTGTCTTAGCAACACTTTGGTCTGCTCATCATGGAAATATGCCTCTGCAAAGCCCACTCTCTTCTTTCATTGTTGAAGAGACCTATGTTCTTCTGATTTCATCTGTCTTCCTATTACTACCTTTCTGGATTTCAAAATCATTCTCACTCTCCATTGTAGCTAGTCTTCCTCTACTTCCTTTTCAGTCCTCTTTTGCATGTTGTTTTCCCTCTATTAGAATGAGGACAAAAACAGTATTCTATTTTTTTTGCTTGATTTTATTTCCAATGCCTAGCACAATCCCCAGCATATAGAAAATGCTTAACAATTGCCTATTTTCTTACTTCCTTCATTGCCTGAAACAGATCTAAGGCCAGCAAAGAAGATGGACCATGGAGGACCTTTTAGTTCAGCACCAGCCCTTAGCCAAGTCCCATGTCAAACAATTAATATTTAAAAATTTGAAAATAAGGTCATGTGCAAAGAGTCTACATGGTTCTCCATGAGCTGCCTGAAAGAGAATTAGAACTTTAAACAATAGAATCAAAAGCAGCTTATAAAGAAACCATTTGGGAAGAAGTGGATACATATCCCAAATATATATATGATATATATACACTATATCTGATATTCACTATATATATGTATATATAACACATATATAATATATACAAATATATATAAACACTATATCCAATATCTAATTTTGATAATATATCATAAATATATATATATATATAATATCCATATCTATATATAATTTAGTTGATTGAAGTGACTCAGGCAAATCCAATATTTAGTAGATATATAAGCATGGAAAGCCATCTGACTTCTCGGTTCCCTAAGGAACTCCCTATGTCTCAAATATCATAGGTATTTAAGTACCACTTTGAATATTTATAATAGTTAAGAAGTCGGGTACCATTTTTCAGTCCACTGCTAAGACTATATAACTTCAAGATGAGTTGTTTATCTGCATTTGTGGAAGAAGTTCCCATACCATGAATTCCATATAGCATAAGTTCCAATTAGGAAGGGAAGAATGAGGCAAATAAAATTGAAGAAGAGGAAAGGACAATGAAGGAAAAGAAAAGAGGGAAGGAGGAAGGGAAAAAAGAAAGCCATCATTTTATCAGGAATACTGCAATATTTATTTTAAATACCATTTTAGATCCTTCCTTAGATCTTTTTCAGGCCTACTGTCATTTTTCAATGAATGAAAGTATTATACATTATCCTTTGATTATTTTACTGTGTGGCCAGGGATTATGCTTGAATTTGATGATTCCTTCTATACTAAGAGCCTTCTGTATAAAATAACAAGTCTAGCTCAACATCTTGACCTATGGCCTGATTTACCAAATTACCAGAGTAGTCATTTGCAGTTATTTTGCCTTGATCCATAAATCTCCTTACAAGACCAAACCACCCATCATCAATCCTTAAAAATACTCCCAAATTGGACAGAATCTTGGAGACATTTTATGAAAAAGTAATACATGCCTCATGAAAATTTTCGTGCAAGACCATCAGACTAATGGGGGGAGGTGTTATCATTTTGAAATGATAGATGGCTTGATTTGAGATTTCAAGACATGTTCCAAAGAGAGTCAGCTAACCAGTAATTGTAAAGAAATCTATTTCCTGCTCAAATTGATAAGTTTCTCAAGTCCCTTCCTTCTCTAAATTCTGACTCAGAGATGCCTTAGGACATCCTTCGTCCAGGTAAGGTTGAGGAAATCTAATCTCTCTTTATTCCTTCATTCATTTAACAAGCATTTAGTTAGTGCCTACTATGTGCTTAGAATTGTGGTAGATGCTGGGGACACAAGGATAAAAACTAAATAAAACCTACCTTTAAAGAACTTAAATCCTATGAATGAATGTATGGAGTGTGGAAGAAGCACAAAATTGGGGAAATTGTGTTCATAAATAAAGATAAACTATTTACAAACCATTTTGGGGAAGGGGACCCTTAGTAACTGGGGGATAAGAAAAAATAAAACTGATTAACAATACAGCCCTTGAGCTGAACTTTAAAAGAGGCTGGGGATTCCAAGAGACAGAGTTGAGGGAGGAGAAAATACATCCCAGGCATAAGTGATAATCAGTGCAAAGAGACGGGGACAGGGGATGACAGGGTGTGAATGAATCAGTCAGTCAGTTAACTAGAATTAAGTGCTCACTATGTGCCAGACAATGTGCTAAGAAGAATGAAGATTCCTTTGGATGAAAGGAGTGTGTCAAAGAGTAGTAACGTAAAATGGATCTTCAGAGGTAAGGTCTATGATTACGAAGGACTTTAAATAACAGAGTTTAGATTTTATTATAGAGGAAACAGGGAGCAAAGGACACTTTATACATTCTGAGTCAACATGATGTTCTTTGCATGATTCCAGAAGCGGCTGATGGTGGTATTTTTGCCTGGGATTTTGATTAATAGACAAAGTCCAGCTCTAGGATCTCAGTGAGCATGAACTAGGACCTAGTAGGGACTTTGACAGTTATCCTGATTGGTAATAAGGAAGAGTTATTTGGGAGGCAGCATGGAATAGTGCAGTGCCAGGGGGACTGTGTAGGATTCATCCTTCACTTTCCTTAAGTGAAAATGAAAGCAAATAACCATAACAGGTGTGAGGAGGGGGAGTAGAAACAAAGTTGGTCTTGAGAGATCTCATACTAAATCAACACATACCTTTCTCTACTAGAAATGTCCATAGCTGCCTGCCATAGGTCAAGGTCTAGTTCGCCTTGAAAATCTACTAGTCCATTATCATTGATCTGTTGAAGATCCCTTATGTACTAGAAGGAGCCATGGACCATGAACTAGGTATAGTACATTCTTTCTCTCTCTCTTTCTTTCTCTCTCTCTCTCTCCCCCCCCCCTCCTCTGTCTGTTTTTCTCTCTGTATATGACTCTGTCTGTCTCTCTTTCTTCCTCTCTTTCTGTCTCTGTCTCCTCTCTCCCCTTCCTCTGTCTGTTTTTCTCTCTACATATGACTTTGTCTCTGTGTGTCTGTCTGTCTATTTCTTCCTCTCTCTTTGTCTCTGTCTCTGTCTCCCTTCTTCTCTGTCTGTCTTTCCCTCTATATATGACTTTATCTGTCTGTGTCTGTCTGTCTCTGTTTTATTCTTTCATTGCTTCCAAATATATAAATAGGGTTAATAATATCATGCCCTACCAACCCCCAAAGGACGTCTGAAAGGATAAGAGGGTTGTACAAAGCATTTTTTAAAAGTGTAAAACACTACACACACATGCACACTCAATCGAATATCTTAATTACACAGGTTTATTGGCAAGAGTAGTTTCTGGGATGCGTCTAAAAGTGAGAGATGTCCATGAGCTGCCAATATCTTTAATGTTCTCTAATAATATGGATCATAAATTCATTCCTATGTCCCCTAGATTACATAGAGCCAAACCTGAATCACATGATTCTGAAAAATGCCCTTTCTGACTTGAAACTATAATTGAAAGCATGATAGCTATACAAGTTTAGAGTAAATTGCTACAAAAACCATACAATCACAAACTTGGAGGCCAACACTTACTTTTCACATAAAGGGGGTGCAGAGAAGTCATTTGTCTGTGGATTTGAATTTAGGAATCTCAACTACTCTGACTCTCAATCTTGTACTTCTTTCTCTATGCAATGCTTGCCTTTAATTATATGAATGAGCATAATGCGGATTGTAGCTAGCTTGGGAATTGGACAGAGTCCTGGACACAGAGTCAGGAAGACTCATCTTTCTGCATTCAAATCGGCCTCTACTAGCTGACATACTTGAGCCAGTCATTTAAGCTTGTTTACCTCAGTTACCTCCCTTTAAAAAATGAGCTGAAGAAGAAAATGACAAACCACTCCAGTATCCTTGCCAAGAAAACCCCAAATGAGGTCACACGAGTTGGATAGGATTGAAAACAACTAAACAACAACAAAAATCAACACACTATCATCAGGAAAGTCTGGACAAACATAGATAAATTCCTTATTCTAGGTTTGCCTAAGTATATTGTTTCTAAGGACAGAGCTAAAATATTCATATTTTTCTATGTTGTGAAGCACGCCACCTCTACCAGGGCTACATGCTTAGAGAAATACGCCATGTTAACTTACATAAAATCCTCATTTTCATGACAATTTTCTGTTCTTAAAATGGAAATGCACTGAAGAGCAGCTTTTTTATACATGAAAATTCAATTTCTCCAATCCCGAGGTCTAGGAGCAGCAATTATGAGATGCTGACTATTATGTGAGTAAAGACATTGTTTCAAGCACAACTTAAGGTCTGGCAAGCTATTCCAAATCTTTCAAATATTTGGGGATTTGCAAAGCCCTAAACAAGTTTCCTGGAATTGAAGTAATAAATGTTTGCTACTGCTTTAGACGAGAGCCATAAAAATCCCATTCTCCAAGAGTGATTTGATGTCCAATAAGCATCTTTTATCTGAACGAGGGAATTACGTTTTGCCAACACAAAGCGGAACGTGAACCTCCAAAGACAAAAATTTGGGTGCACACATAGAAGCTCTATTATAAACTGTGTTGAATATATTAGTAACAAAGAAAATGCCATGCGTAGTGAAGTCACAATTGCCTGTCTCTGCAGACAGCTCTCAACAATTTTCTAGATTAATCAAATGACTTCAGGGCAAGTTAATGTGGATGCCTCTGTTCTTCAACACTCCTGAGCTTCATCTGTTTTTAAGAGACAGGAAAAATCTCAGCTTTCACGGTACTGGTGAGAAAGTTTCTAGGCTCGTTATCAAGTTGACATGGATTGCCTTCCAACACGTTTAGTTTACCACTTTTGTATCTTAGCTCAATTACCCTCTCAGCAGATAGCGACAGGCCTTCAAAACCTGTTTGCCTTGAAGATCTCTCGTTCTCAAAAAGAACACGGGGGTGTGATCATGCCATATGTGTTTAAGCATCACTTTGTAGATTTACATAATAGGTAAGCAGTCAGGTCCCATTTTTCAGTCCCCTCTTTGTCCCCTGGCAGCACATATTTCATCATTTGAACTGTCATATTGCAGTACCACATCACCTCACCAACCGCGCGGCACCAGGGAGACACCACTGGTTCATGACTAGTTTGCAAAATCAGAACATTGTGGTGGTTGCTCTTGAAAACTCAGAAGCTTCTCTACTTAACTGGTGGTGGCAATCTTAATGCGACTGGCCACTACCAGTAAGAATTCACTGTTATTTACCCCTGAGATCTACTTTGTTTAAAGGCAATGAGAGTCAGAATCTCTGAGCGTGAACATGCTATATTCCAATCTCAGTTTTATAATCTTATTACAATCCCTGGAATAACATTCTATTTCTTTCTATATGGTTACTATGATAAACCTTTTTGGATCTTTACACTCTTGGGTTTTGATTTCTCTTGCCTTTGCTATTTCTTTTTTGTTGTTATAATATCTCCTGCACCTAACACATTTGAAGGGGAGAAGAGTGCATCCATAGTATCATTAGTATAAGACACTCCCCAAGAAGAAATTCTGTCTCCTAAAGCAAACCAGAACCTGCTTTGGTAGTTAGAAACTTAGAGAGTTGCCTAGGGACACTGAGAATCTAAGCGAGGACAAATAGTCTATGGGAGGCTAAATTTGAACCATGATCTTTCTACTTCCTAGCCTTGATTTTTATCCTTTAGAAGAAAACTACCTCTCAACTGGCATATATAGTATATGTTTAATAAATGTTTACTGAGTTGAATTGAGTTGGGTCCTTTTCTGCTTTTAAATATGGGCATCCCCAAGGCTCAGTTCTAAACCATATTTTCTTTTTTTGTGCTTGCTCATGAGTTTTATTTTTCCTTCCCAAAGGAGAAGCCATTCTTATGTCTATAAATCCCTCTTCTGTGAAAATGAGTCTCAAATATGTATCTCTGACCTCAACCTCCCATGTAAAGTCTAGCCCCAAACTTTGCAGGTGGATATCAAAAGCTCAGCTCAAACTCAGCTGTCTGAAACCAAATCCCTCCTCTCTCTCCCCAACAAAAAAACAAACAAAAAAAAAGAGTTGGTCCTCTTGGCTCATCTAATCGTGTTGATAGCATCCCTTTTGCTATAGGCATCCATGGTCAAAATGCTAGAATCATCTTTAAGACTGAATTTTGCCATATGCTTGCCTTCAGTTCATCTCTAAATCTCATCATTCTTATCCCAGGGCTTCTTTTCCCTTTGTAGAGCTACCGTCTTTCGTCCAGGCTTTTATAACCTCATACCAGAGCTATTATAATAATAGTCTCTTAAATAGTCTTTCTGATTCAAACTTCACTCTGCTCAAAGTAATCCTGCACACTACAGCCAAATTAATCATCCTAAAGTGCCACTTTCTTCACAGTATGTCTCTGATTGAAAGCTTTTATTGACTTCGCTTGGTAAACAGAATAGTATGCAAATTTCTCTTATTGTCTCTTAAAACCTACTAAATTTTGGATCCAAACTCACACTCCATGTTTATCTCCTGCTAATGCCTTTAAGGATGTCTTACTTGGTGTGGGATTACAAGTAGGAGACATAGAAAAGCTAAGGAATCCCAGATTAGCGGCAGCATAGATGGGAGAGGAAAGACATCTGGAGAGCTATGTATTCAAATTTCACTGACTACCCTTAGCAGTGACATCATCGTGGGCAAAGAATGTAACCTTACTGAGGCAGCTTTACATCTTCAAAAGAGAGGAAAACCATATTTATAATGAGAAGTAACATATCATAGTGGCTGGAAAGTTGACTTTGGAGTCAGGAATGCCTGGGTTCAATTCCTGCCTCTGAAACCCACTAGCTTTTTGACCTTCAGCAAATTAGTTAACCTTTCAGTGACCACAATGACTCATAAACATTTCATATCTTTGGTAGATGTATACTGGTAAAGGGAATCTCCATGTTGGGAGCATTTTATGCTGATACAATTACAAGTATGGGGGAGGAAAAGCAGATGGATAATCATATAATTATCTGTCATAGTTTTGTCATAAGATTTTTGGAAAGGTAAAATGAGGGCACAGCTTTGGTCATAGCTAAAACACTATATCAGTTCTTGCTTTGCTCAGAATTGGGTCTTCTTTTGTTACAAATTGGCCATTCATATTTGCTCTATTTGCTTTGCTCATTCTATTTATCTTGACCTGAAATACACTTTGGACTTGCCCTCTACTTTTTTTGAATTTGACTTAGTTCACTGTCAACAAATTTCAAAGACTGTGGTCTATTCACAGTTTGTATTAAAAAAACACTTAAGGAAGTGTTTATATTTGTTTATTATTTTAATCAATCAGGAAATTATTATACAGGGGCTTGTAATTAGATGACTAAAGGATCCTATTGATTGTGTTGTAATCCATCATTGGACATTAGATAAAAGTTGCATAGCTAGCTTGTTATTTCAGTGTTTTTCACTTTAATTGGAACACTATAATGTCCTGTTCATCATTTATTCTTTTCTTATATCCATTTATCTTGGACCAGGTGGTACTGGTTCATTAGAGAACCAGAGGATTCAATAGAACCTCTGAGCTTTGTGGGAGGTTTCTAGATTTCAACATGAAATACAATGCTCTTCTCTTCTCCTTCCTGTGGTAGAAGATAGGAACAGAATCAATCACTTAAGTACCTCTGGAAGGGGTCCCTGAAAAAAAAGGCAATGGGGAAATAAAAGTTAAGGAAAAAAAGGAAGTCTTAAAGATCATCCTATTTGAGATTAGTCCTGATCCTAATGAAAAATAGTCATGATAACATAAACAACTTTCCTTCAACCTATACATCAGGTGAGAGAACAGATTTCAAAGAATTTAAAGAAAAGAATGTTCTTATCCTATCATCAAAGAGTCTATAATGGGAGTCAATCCAAGAGGGATTGGAAAATCTCAAAAAGAAAATCCTGAGTACATAAGTTCAAATGATTCAAATAAATAAGAAAAGGGAGAGCTGTCCAAGAGACAAATAGAAATGTCTAGAGAAATCATTGATGAGCTGGAATTTTAAAAGATGTGTCTTTAACAGAAGCAAGGACAAATAAGAGAAGATTAATTCAAGAATTCCATGACATGTAAGAATATTGTCAAGAGGTCTGAAGTTCAGAATGAACAAACATTATTATTAAATGAATTCTAAGAACAAAAGAAAGTAACCCTCTCCCCCCCCCAACACACACTACAATGGGAGCAAGAGAAAGCTCAGAGGGATAGGACAGTTCTAATAGTCATCACAGGGAAAAACAAATGAGTGCTTTTTTTTGTAGTGATATAGATAGTCCACAGAGCAGGGAGGAAAAAGAAAAAACTAAACCAAAAGAAATTGAAATACAGCATTACTAAGATGTAATAGAAATGAAGTCAAATGAATAGTGATGTAGGAGAGCTATATTCTAGTGTAAGTTGGAGCAGGGAGAGGTTATATATTATTTGTTGACCTTCTTGATTTTAAAGACCTTGGAATCATCCCAAACTGAACTGATTATCTTAATCCCAAAATATACTACATTTCCAAATGTCCTGAATTCTCATTTGAAAAATGAAGGTGGTTGGAATATTTGGGTTTGAAGGTCTCTTCTATGTCTTAACCAAGGATCTTTCTGGTTGCCTCTGTTCACAGTCTTGGTCTTATCCTTGATTCTTCATTCTCCTTCTTCCCAAAAAGTCAATGAAGTGAAAAATTTCATCATTTCTACTTCAAAATTTCATTCATATCTGACCCATTTTCTTTTCTCATACAGCCATCACCCTATTAGAACCATTATCATCTCTTTCCTAGACTACTGCAATAGTATCCAATTTGATCTTCCTTGTTTAAGTCACTTCTCTCTCCAAACTATTTTATATACATCTGCTAAGATGATTTTCCTAAATGGTAAAACTGATCATGTGCCTCCCCCACACAATAAACTCCAAAGGCTCCCTATTGTCTATAGGATCATAAATCTTTGCTCCTCTTTTTGATGATGAGTCATTTACAACCTGGACCCATCCAACCTTTCCAGTCTTATTTAGATTTATTCCCCTTCCTATGCTCTGTAAGCCAAACTGGCTTCCTTTTAGTAGCTAGCAAGTGTCCTCTTTTCTTTGCCTCTGTATTCTTTCCCATATTTAGGCTAAATCCCATATTAATTTCTGCCTCTTAAAATCCCTTATTCCTTAGAAAATCTATTTGTGTCACCTTCTACTTAAAGCCTTTCCTAGTCTCTTCAGTAGCTAATGATTTCCTCCCCTGGGTGGCAGAGGGGAAGAACCTTGTATTATTTTATTTATATTTATCCACGCATATATTGCCTCCCTTGATAGAATTCTACCTCCTTGAGAGCAATGACTGTTTCATTTTTGTCTTGTATACCCAAGAACTAGCAAATAATAGGTTTTGAATTGATTTAGAATTATTGATTAGAAAGAGAGCAAAAAGAAGGGAATACATTTTTTTAAGGTTTACTGTGTGCAAAAAATCATCTAATCATTTAAGAAAAATTATCTGATTTGATCCTCACAACAAACATGGGTGTGTTTGTATGTTATTATTATGTCCATTTGATATTTGAGGACACTTAAGAAAACAAAGGTTAAGTGACTTTCCCAGGGTCTCATAGCTAGAAATTGACTGAGGTTGGATTTAACTTAATTTCTTTGAACTCCAGACCCAGTACACTACTCCACCTTGAATAGGATTTCCCTTCTCCTTAGTACATATATGAACACTGATTTCTCTTCTTTGGGCTTCAT
This sequence comes from Gracilinanus agilis, assembly GCF_016433145.1. NCBI lineage: Eukaryota > Metazoa > Chordata > Mammalia > Didelphimorphia > Didelphidae > Gracilinanus > Gracilinanus agilis. The sequence continues at coordinate 215,965,012 of NC_058131.1, forward strand.
CAGCTTTCTCATCTTAGACATGTGTGTTGTTCCTTCAGCTGAGACAATAAAGACTGAATGCTTCCTGGTGAATGAGTCAGCTAATATCTAGGGACCAAAAGATACTGGGGAAGAGAGAGATAATAGGTAAATGGTGATTGCTTTTCTAGATCTTTTTAAAAGGGCCAAACCCTTCCCTCTCTTCTAGACTGTGGATATAGCAATGCAAATCTGACCTATTAGGGATGCTTTGTCAGAGCTCTTTCTACCAAAAGAGCCTAAATCAGGAAGCAGGACAGGACAGACCCATTCTCACATTCCTCCAGCTGGTTCTCATCATGTTCTGCAGAGTGTTGCTCTTGCAGAATCTAGTGATGGTTTGACCAATGTACCAGACTATAGTCATTTGGATCATCTGGATGCCATTTTGGTGCTTCTGTCTCTGAAATGTTTCTCCTTATGATTTGCTGCCGTTTTCTTACAAATGCAGTGTCTTTGATCAACAAGCCACTGTAATTAATTGTTAGGTGATCTATGTAGATTTAGAGTTTCTGAATATCTTCTAGTTTGCCCTGCTTTTTTTTATTAAACCATGTTAAAAGATGGGTAGCCTGCCCAGAACAAATCTTGTTTTGTTTTATTTTGTTTTGTTTTCTCCTTCTCTCTAGACACAGCTAACCTAAGGAAGTAAAGGACCCAAAAAGGAATAGGAATATAAGAATAAAATTTCCTTTCCCCCAAAATTAAAATAATATACAGAATGAAAGGGTAAACTAAACTAATTAGACAAGTAATATCAATGTCCAGATAGCTGTATTTTCATACTGATATCTAGAATTAGCAAGGACTTCAGAAACTGTCTCCTTCAATCTCCTCGTTTTACATTTGGTTAAATGAAGGACTATGGAAGTGAAGTTAATTTTTCAAGGTTACATATAAAATAAATATCAGAGGCAGGATTTGAACCAAGGGTCTCTGACTTCAGAGCTGCTGTCCCCCAAGCAGTGCCACACAAAACTAATAGTATAGTAGTGATGAAAAGTCAACTGGTGGGGCACAGAGGCTGACACTCAGAGATTTCTGGGGTTGTCTCTAGGCTCCCTATCCCTGTGGGCCTGGCATTCCCCATGTACAAGACACAGACCATAAAATCATCAAGGGATGTCTGTTGCAGAAGCCAGAAGAGAACAAGACTAGACCAAAGACAGCTACACTTTGTTAAAAGCAGAAATATTACCCTGCATGCAAATGTCTGAGAATTTTGCTGCCTTTTATTTGTCCAACATAAGGCATTGAAGTGATCTTCCAAGTTTTCCACACTTGACCTTTTATACCAATACCATGAGCCCTTGGTTGCAGGGTGAAAAAGTCAACCAAATAATTATATTCTTTTTTATTGTCCTTCCCTATATCAACATCTCTTTTAATGTGACTTATATCCTGTCACTATGTCCTGGTTCTATGAATTCAATTTTGTGCTGCGTTGGAAGCAAGAAGAACATCAAAATATACCTTTATGGCCTCAATTAATTTAATCTATACAAGGGAGTTCCAACCCTAAGTCTGAGGGGAGCCATGGAGTTATTACAAGGGGTCTGTCTCATTAAATGAGTCAGGATAATAAATATAGCTTCTGTAGAGTGAATAAATAATGTGTCTCACACATATATTATTGCTATTTTTCAGATGCATGTAGATACTGTAGAGACTAATAAAATACTAAGTCATTTAAAAGTGTTACTGAATTCAAAGTGCCTTTTTGCCATTATGGGTTTTACTAATAGGACTACTGCAAAGATATGTGGGGAGTGGAGTAGAGAGAGGTTTATGAATTTTAAAAATCTTAGATAGAAGATTCCATAATCGAAAAGGTGGGGGACGTCTTATCTAGAGCATAATGCTACGCCTCCAGCTGAAGTCCTCCTTTGAGTCTTGATCATAGCCCTTGGTTCAAAGGCTATGCGAATAAGATCTAATAGTTCTTTTCCACCTAGAAAAGCATCCACCACAAAATCACTGAAAGACTGTTTGTCTGCTCTCCAAAGACCATTACTACTCAGTATGAAGGATTTCCATTTCTAAATTAATTGATGACATAACCAGAGGTCTAGCCACAAAGAGAGCAATGACCACCAATGTACAGTATGTCGAAAAGTATTGTCTCGAGTCAGAGGACCTGGGTTCAAATTTGGTTTCATACTCTGAAATGTTGTGTATGCTGGTTATTCTCTTTGGGCCTCAGGTTCTTCGTTGTTAATTGTATTCAATGACCTCTGAGGCTCCTTCTAGAAAGGAATTCCTTGCGGAGAAGCTGCAGTCTACTTTGGTAGAAAAAGTATCCAAAGAGACAAAGTTAGTGAACCTGAAGTGTCAAAGGATAATAATTAATATTTATTAAGGATCAGTGTTTTTATGGATATGATATTCTTCATCATAACATAGATGACAACTCCTTCACAACCTTTCATATCATCTTTGACATTTGGTGTGACCTAAAAATTCACCATCCTACAGCGACCTTCTCTACACTTAGTTAGATTATTCCCCTGACAACAAAGATACAATCTGTGGCTGGTTCCATGTTCAAAACCATTTTTTGAGCTTTCTAAGACCTGTCAAGGCTTGTATTTCACTGTCATAGCATTTGAGAACCAGGCTTACCTCTGCACCCTGATGCATTTTTAGAGTAGGGATTTAGTTGGTTATATAATCAATTGAAAACCTGAAAACCAGCTAAAGCCAAATATCATAAACAATTCAAAGAATATTCAGGAAGACTTTCTTTGTCATGTCAGATGTGAAAGAATTGGAAGCATAGAGTAAATACTTTCTGGGGAAAATCTAGAAAAAAAATTGGTGGCAAAAGGAACCTTTTATGTCCTTATCAGGTTCAAGTCTCAGAATCAATTTAGCTAAATTAAACAAGCATATTAAATGCCTTTTATGGACAAGGCACAGTGCTCTGGGGATACAAAGACAAAATAAGGCAGCATCCCCTACATTAGAACACATACTAGAGGATCTACATGGACTAGAGGGAAAGATATTTACAACATGTTTATAGCGATGCATGCTGTGAAAAAAAGTGCTGCTTCTGGAATGAGAGGACTTGAGTTCAAATCCAAGCTATACTAGTTATTGCTTAAAGAAGTTGCTAAACATTCTGCCTTCTTTTTCCTTATCCCTATGATACTCATTTTGACCTAAGGCTCCTTCTAGTTCACAACAACTGTTGTAGTATGTAATTCAAAGTATACGTTACATTTTTTTGGCATGGGATCTATGATTCCATTGGTGAAAGGAATTCCCAATGAGAAAACTCCCTCTACTGATGCATCACCCCTGCAGTTTATTGTCTCAGAGAATTTCCCAGGGTTTCAGAGAGGCTAAATAATTTGCCTAGATTCACTCAGTCTATGTGTGTCAGATATGGGAGTCAGCCTCAGGTCTTTTATCACTGCGAGGTCATCCTTCCACCCACTATACCATATTGCCCATATCTACACAAAGTTATTTCAGAATAGAACTATTAGTACTAATTCTATGGGAGGGGAGGCAGAAGAAGACCTTGTTTAAGAGGTTTTAAAGGTGAGAGGCATATCGGATTGAGAAGTTTAATTTTCACTGACAAATAAAAGTCCTCAAGAAGAGAGAAGAGATGGCTGGGTATAGTAGCAGAGCCCATGGTTACCTTTCTGTAGTAACTATTCTCTTGACCTAGTTTTTTTTTAATATCCTTTCAAAATTCAGGTTCCTATGACTACATTTGTACATAAAGGAAAATTTTAAATCATCTCTGGGCTTATTAGCTAATTCCAACTGGTAAAGATTTGACAAACTGACATTTAGAAAGAGAAGTCAGATCTTTTCAATTAGAAGTCCATGGGTTGAAAGCAGCTAGAAGTATCTATAGGAAACTCTTATCTCAATGATAATTGTTATGGGTCTGATATCCAGCAGGGCTTAGAAATTCCACCCAGACCACATCAGGCTGCTCATTCCATCTCTTGGCTTAGTAGATGTATTGAAAATATACATGAAAAAATTAAGAGTTATTAGTGCTATAAAAGTCGCATGGGCTCTAAATTACTTAGCCCTAGTTCCATCAACAGATTTCTATGACAACCATCATTTTGATGCTGCCACTCATATGCTTGACCAAACACACCGTTTTGCAAAGCTTTTTCATAAAATGAATGCATTGAAACCTTCTATGTCAGAATATGTTAACAATAACTAAGTGGCATTAAAAAAAAAAGAAACACTAAAAGGCACCAAAATTCTCTGCAATTACGACTAATCTTGGAAATGAGGAAATTTGCTTCTTTGGGAAGTTGTATGTGTTTCTGATGGGATGTGGGTGTGTATTACTGCACTATGGACATTCAGCATTGCACATGTTTTAACAAACAATAGCTATGTTGGTTGTTTTGTTAAAATGTTTTTCTTTGTTAAAAAGGAAAGTTCATTATGTCTGCAAGTGTGTGAAATATTAAAATAAAAGCACCCATAAAACTTTAAAGATATAGACTTATTATTTGGAAGGGCTAAAGTTCAAGTCCTAGTTCAGATATTTAGTAGCTTTGTGATCTTGGGAAAGTCATTTAAAGCTCTCTTAGTCTCAGTGTTCTCATGTGCAAAATGGGGATGGTCAGTACCCATAGCAATTCACTGGGATATTGTGAAGATGAGCTCAGATAACATGAAAAATGGTTTGCAAACCTTTAAGAATTATATAAATGCTACGTGTCTTTAGATATCATTACTCTTGTCAAAAAATAACATTAGTTTATTAAAATCATAGGAATATAGGTTTTGAGCTGGAAGAATTTTGAAGTCATCTAGCTCAAACCCAGCTGAGACCCAGAAGCTTATAACGAACTTGTATCAGGTCACAAGTTTCTCTGAAAGTTGATGATTCTTAGATTGCATTAAAGGTAGAAGAGCTCTCAAGAATTGGCAGTAAGAATATTCTCAGTATACTCTGACTTAATCAGGCCATATCTGAAATATTATATTTAGGACTCTGAACTACAAGTAAGAAAGATATTGATTAGATTGGTAGCATACAGAGCAGGGAAACAGAGAGAATTGTGATCTTCAAGTCCATGCCGTATTATTAAGCAATAATGCCAGGATATGAACACAGACTTTCCAATTGAAAAACCAGGTCTCTTTCCACTGTACAACACTAGTTCAGTATAGATAAATTATCAGATTAACTGTTAATCTCTTTATAGTATGTTAAATACATTCCCCCTACACATCTAGGCATAATGTTTTACATATATATATATATATATATGTAAAACATATAACATACAACAAATTTATAATATACACATTATAAATTTGTTGGTCATGCCCATAGGTAGTAAGCATATATCTATGGAACAGCTTTCATTGCCTTATAGCTATCCAGGAAATGGCATCATTTGACATATTTGATTCTCATAATTACAAAGGATCTTTATGCTGTACTCATATAAACTACATTGTTTCTTTCTTTCTTATCCTCTGTGCCAAGCTTAGTGTCATCTCTAGAGTAGTGCTCAATAAATATTGGTCATATTGCTCATCTTTAGTCATAAAATGCTTATACCCAGTCCTCAACCTGCCTGCTCAGGTAATCAATCAATTAATGATTTTTTTTAATCTCTTCTGTGCTAGGCAATGGACAGCATTGAGTAAAACAGAAGGTAGAGATTTTTCTATTTCATGTTAATATTCCTTTTTGAGCAAGTCCTTTGGCCATTATTATATGGCAAATACCAGATAAGCTACACAATTGATCTAATTTATCATTTAGGAAATAGTTATGACAACTGAAAAAGTAATTTGACTGAAAACCATCAATTCAATGGTTTGTACCAATAAAGCCTTTGTCTGTGATAATCCAACCTGTCTTTAATCTGCTTTACCTTAGAAAATGTCAAATAAATTTTACTGAGCTACCATCACACACACACACACACATACACACACACACACACACACACACACACACACACACACACACATCTGATTAGAGTTAGCAAATGGATGAGCAGTTTATTCTTTTTCGGAATATTTTCAAAAGCCAGTAACATAAATTTCATCATAATGCATGAAATGTACATGGCCCTGCTGATATGGAACACATTATTTCTGAGGATATCTTTTAACATCTAAAAATTGAAATGAAATGCAAAACGCCTCTGTTCCCTGACTCAGTGATTGGAGAACTACTTATCATTTGTTGCTGGCCACTCTTTCTATGATACCTCAGTCTGCAATTCCATAAAACAGATAGCATCCCCTTAAAAATGTCATATGCTTTTTTGAAAATCAAATGCATTTAGAATTCTTAAATATAATTTAAATGTAACTATGGTATAAATTGGATTGGCTAAAACATGTGTACAACATTCCCCATAGCATATAAATCAGAACCAGATGAGAACTGATCCAAAATTGCCTCCTCTTTGACTGTTGTTCTCTCATAATAGCTCATATATACCCATGGTTTTTAAGATTGGGTAGTTCATTATTCAGCTTGTGGTCATATTTAAAATGGGGTAGGGGGGAAGAGGATAGAGAAAAAGTGATCTCTTCTTTGAGTCTCTCATCTGAATAAAAATAATCATGATGTATTTCTATATGTCTGGCACATGGAACATCCTTAATAAATATTGCTGAAAGGAATTGAAATACATAGCACATTAATGTCTACAAATCACTTTCCAGGCAGGATCTTATTTGTTCTTCAAAATAAACTGACCACTCATTACTATCTACCTCCTTTCACCTCTGAAGACTGGTTCTGGAATAGGAGGTCCTAGATTCACATCCTATCTCTCATACTAACTGTGTGATCTTGACCAAATCCTTGAACCTCCCTGGACTACAATTTTATTATTTGTATCATGAAGGAGTTGTTTATGTGCCTTTTTTGATACCCCTTCCCACTTTACATCTCTGATCCCATAAACCAACGAATAATTCACTCTGAGGGAGATAGTATATGTGTTATCATTCCTAATTTCTATATTTAAAATAATAACAAGAATAAAATTAAGCTTCAGAGAGATGGATTTATTTTCCCAACATCACACAAACTAGTAAGTATTAGTGTTGGGATTCAAACTCAGGATTCCAAACCTAGCAATCATTGCACACTACCTCTCGAATTCTGGAGCTTTATAAGAATCACAAAAGATTTAAAATGATCTGGTTGTGACAAAGGGTTGTTAAAGATGTCTGAAAGAAAGAAAAAAATCCCTGTAGCATTGGAGAAAGCAGAAAATGGTGAATTTAGTGTTGTCTTTCAGATATTACCTCAGGAAGCCAGGGATATGAGAACAAGGAGGCTGAAATCATTTCTGACTGGTACCTTGAGCCCTTCCTTTGGAAAGCTGATATGAAGGGAGAGGGAAGGAAGAAGGGAAAGAAAGATAGAGGGAAAAGGGAGGGAGGGGAGAGGAGGAAGGAGGGATAGAGAAGAAGAGAGAGATGGAGGAGAGGGGATGGAGGGAGGGGAAGATAGATAAAGAAAGTGAAAGAGAGAGAGAGCTTCATCTTATTAACTATGACACTAGTTAGAATTTTCAAAAATTGCTTCTTTGAAGGGCATTATGGAAAGAGAAATCTTTAGCTCTTTCTGTTCTGCATTGTCAGAACTACTTCTTCCGCTAGTGCATCGATCAGCTCACTGAGCCTGTCTTCATTTGATAGCAAGATCTTGAATATAAATATGAGTATTAAAAATCTATCCTCAAATTATATTTTTTTAAAATAAAGTCACATCTGATTTTTGGTAGGGATGCTTTTTTAGATGAAAATGAATGTTGCCCAACCATATTTTCATGTCATTGAGATAAAGGATGATTCCTCCTTGGAGAGTAAAACTTGCACCACTCCTATTAGGAGCTTGTTAGCAGGCTGTGACTCCTTTTATCTGGAGTCTTTGAAAATACCAACCTGCACACAACCAGAAAAAAAAATCAATTTTCTACATTTTGAAAAGAGCCCCTCTTTGTCAGCTTAGCCAGTGTTCTGAACTCCTCTCTGAAAGTAAAATACTCTGTTCTCCTGCATAAGTTACATGTTGCCTTTATGGATGGACTGAAGGATCAGAGCCCTGGGGATTTGGAGTGTCACTGTGATGAAACCCTATTAAAGAAAATATGCTAATAGCCTTCACTGTGGTATTGTTAGTTGTGCATCTGAAAGCTGCAAAATAAATCATTATCAAATGCTCTCTATTAATAAACATTCTTTTTAATGTATCAGTGACCCATAACAAGCTCAGACTATAATATGCTGACATAAAATAGGAAATTGATTTATTCTTTCTTATATTTGCTTAAGGCTCTTTATATCCTGAGACTTCAAGGATGTGAGCTTTCATTGGTGTGAATATATAACCTTCTATTCACTTCTTAGCAGACAGGTCTTGTGAGGTTTTAGGACTGACAAAACTGCATTATCTATTAAGAGGGTCTTTTGATGATAATGCCTCTCCACACCTAAGCAAGTTGATTTTTAGATGGAAGATACATAATCGTATCAAAGAGCCATATTTGAAGCTTGTATTTCATCTTGGTAAAACATTCCAGAACTTGTGATCATTTGGAATCTCCTATGAGAATCTATGGTTGCTTCTATATAATGATAATGAACCTAAGATCATAGAATTGAAGATTTAAATATGCAAGGACTCTAAAGTCAGGGAAACTGAGATCTAGAGATGTCAAATGATTTACTCAAAATCACATAGGCTGCATGGCCTGGTGGGTAGATGAATAATCAAAGAGATAGGCAATAAATCATGATTATGCATTATTACAAAAGTCAAGGGAATAGAAGGTGTCAAGAAGGAAGGGGTAGAGTAGCCAACCATGTCAATGATTCAGTATTACCATGATAGAAAGAAGAAAAGACAACAGTTAATAGATTTGGCCACTTTTTACATTGCTTTTGATAGAAAATAGAATCAAGTCACACAGAAACTATGCAAAATAATTAGACAAAATGATCAAATAATGTCTTTGACAATGTAAAATAATAAATAACATACACTTCTCTGGTATTTTAAGATTTACAAAGTTTTACATACATCACTGGTGAAATAACACAATCCAACAAAGTAAATATTATGATTATTCCCATTTTGTGAGTCAGAAACTGAGGCTGAGAGATTGAGGGACTTGTTCAAGGTCACCCATTTGGTAACTGTCTGAGAAAGAATTCAAAATCAATTTTAAGTTCAATGGTTCATCTACTACCTACCCAGGTGCCTCACAACAGATGTCACTCAATTCTCTATTCCAAAAGATATGGCCCTCATTGTTGCCGCACCAAATCTATGGGAGGCAGCCTGGACAGGGCAAAATGAAGGGGAAATGGAAAGAAATAAGCAGATATAATATTTATGCACACATATAAATATGTAAATATATTATGTATACTGCAAATATTTTTCCACAGGAATCCTTAACAGGATGTGCTATTATTAGCTCTACTTTGCAGATGAGGTAACAGTGGCCAATGGGGAAATTAAGTAACTTGCCCAGAGCCACATAACTAGTACATATCTAAAGCTGTATTTGAGCTCAAGCCTTCCTGACTCCAGGTGTTCTATGTACTGCACTATCTAGCTGCCTATAAATTGAAGCCAAGGAAAGAAACAGAGGATATATTTGAATGTAAATTATCTAAACCTGTCTTCCTTCCTTCCTTCCTTCCCTCCTTCCTTTCTTCCTTCTTTCCTTTCTTCCTTCCTTCCTTTTCCTTCCCTCCCTCCCTCCCTGTGTCTGTCTGTCTGTCTGTCTGTCTGTCTGTCTGTCTGTCTGTCTGTCTGTCTGTCTCTCTCTCTNNTCTGTCTGTCTGTCTGTCTGTCTGTCTGTCTGTCTGTCTGTCTGTCTCTCTCTCTCTCTCTCTCTCTCTCTTAACATCTTCCACTGATATCTCCCTATGGCCCCGAGTAACTGATCTTAAATGTAGGAAGTCTATGCAAGTGGAAGGCAAATTCAGCTAAGTCCCCACAACAAAACTTACTGTCATTGTTGCCATTATCATTTTTCTGGCAAAGACTGCAATTTCACTGGTGTAAGACACTATTGGCAGGTAGGTAGCATAGTGGATAGCGGGCTTGGCCTGGACTTAGACTTATCTTTCGGAGTTCATATTTGGCTTCAGATACTTATCTGTGTGACTCTGGATGAGTCTCTTAACCCTATTTGCCTCAGTGTCTTCCTCTGGGAAACGAGCTATAGAAGGAAATGGCAAACCATTCCAGTATTTTTACCAAGAAAACCCAAATGGGTCGACTAAAGAGTCAGAAATGACTGAAATGCCACTCTCACCACAAGAAGTCATTATTAGTGTGGAAAGCCTCATTACCAAAGAGATCAGCAGATACTTTGATAATTTTTCTTACAAAATTTAGGACTCAAGGAGTTAAGGAGCTTGACGAGATAGGGCAAATAAATGAGTCAGAGGCGAGACTTGAACCCAACTTCTCCCTGATTTCTAGATTTTCTTACTCTCCAAAAGCAACATAATCAGGATAGTTGAAGACTATATAGCACTTTAAGGCATACAAACTATTTAACACAATTTCATTTGTAACAGTTTGGTAAGGCAAGCACTATAGCTATCATCCCTATCTTACAGATGTAGAAGATGAGTCTTAGAAAAGTTAAAAACATTTTTCACAGTTAAACAGTAGATAAGGGTTAGAGATGGGGTTCAACCTCAAATATCACTGACTCAGTAAATATGGTTCTATGACTTTCTTCAACTGTGTTCAATGGGTAAATAGGAGTTAGTGGGAGTTGAGGAGCCAAGTGGTGGAAGTAATCAAATGCAGAGGTTTGGCAAGAAATGAGCATCAACAGGAAAATATGAAGAGAGACTGATTAGTAGAGAATAGCATTGAGTGGAATTGACTATACATAATGGTGGGATTAGAGTGCGAGGAAATGGAAGTCAGAACAATGGTTAAACAACCTAGAGCTGTCAATAAAAGCCAAGAATGGATCTGGGAAAGTTGAGGTCTATGGATAAACTAAATTTATAGGAGTTTATGGTTATACACAGGAATGCCATGGTTTTTGAATAAGGAAGTAGAACATGTGTAGGTATTGATATGATTCAAAGCAAGACAACCTTAAGTGTAGCTGAGGTGGAGCAAAGCCACAGATTATGTTTTCAAAGAGACTGATGTAAAAGTAAACTAAAGAGTTTAGCTGGAAGGACAGAGGTGAGAGGTAATTCAGAATCTTGTCCTTTGGCTTATTTTTTGTTTGTTCATATGGTAGCTAGGTATTATAATGGATAGAATATTAGACTGGGAGTCAAGAAGACCTGAATTCAGATCCTGTCTCAGAAATTTGTTAGCTTTATGAGCCTGGGCATTATGTTATCTCTGTAGTTATCAGCTTCTTCATCTATAAAATGGGAGTTATATTAGCACCTACTCACAAGGTTCTCACAGCCATCAAAGGAGATAATATATACAAAATGCTTCATAAACATTAAAGCACTACATAAATGTTAGCTGTCATTATCATAATCATTTTGTTCTTTGCTTTCCTGGATTCCTTAACCCCAAAGTAAATGTCCAAGGGGGAAAGAAATCACAAAATGGCAGCCTAAGGAGCACATATGGAAGTGAGAGAAGGAAAGCCATCAAGTTTCTTGAGTTAGTTGTATAGATTATGAGTTGTAGGAATTTTGAAAAGTTCAGCCAACCTGAGTTACTGCCCATAACCATCAGTTCAGATACTGCTATACAAACCATCAAATCAATTGGTTAAGGTAAATTCAGACCTAATGTCAATTTTTTTTCCCTAACAATTAAACTCATGTCAAAGCAGAATGGGCTACCTTCAGAGGAAATGAACTCTCCAGAAGTAGAAATATTTGAGAAAATGTCTTAATGACTCCTCAATGAGTATATTGTAGAGTTGATTTTTATTCAAGAATATGTTGGACAATACACTCTGGTAAAATTGAATGTAATGGACTTCTGTACTAGCAGCAATGCAATGACCCAGGACAATTCTGAGAGATTTATGGAAAAGAATGCTACCCACATTCAGAGGAAGAACTACAGGAGTGGAAACAGAAGAAAAACAACTGCTTGAATACATGGGTGGATGTGGACACAATTAGGATATAGACTCTTAATGACCACCTTAGAACAATTATCAATAATATGGAAATAGGTCTTGATCGATGACACATGAAGAAACCAGTGGAAATGTGCATCGGCTAGTGGGGGTGGGGGGAGAGAGATCGAGAAATGAATCATGTAACCATGGAAAAATGTTTCTAAAAAATAAAAATTTAAAAAATTTAAAAAAAAAGGATATGTTGGACAAGCATCACAAAGGCCCCTTCCAAGGTTTGGAACTTCCATGATTTGCTATTCTGCAGCAAAATATAGTAATAACTAGACAATGTTGAGTGAGTAGAGAGCTAAGGGATGAAATGTGAAGCTTTGAGAGTCCAGTGCTTTCTTGTTGTTATTGTTTTTCCCAATTCTTAGCTTTGCAAAAAACTAAGTAGTGAAAGGTATTCATCTCAGCTCTAATAGGAAAAGTATGATAGTGAGCCAAGTCACTTAATTTCTGAACTTCATACAACTAAGTAAGAGTTCTCTTACTTAGATAAGTTATATCAAAGTTGAACTGTGGCAGGTGTCCCTACCCAGATGGTCTAACTTTGTGTCTTGATCTATCATGGAAGTCTGAAGGATCATAGGACCATTTCAATCTAGAGGGACCTGAGGGACCATCTAACTATTTCATTCCATCCCTTACTTTCTTTATTTATTTTTAAAACTAAATCTTCTTTTATTTCAGTAAAAAAAAGTGTTTACAGTTATATTCATATAATTTCTATATGTGCCTCAGTAAGTAGATTCCCATATATTTTATATAATTTCTAGCTATTTTGAGTGAAATGTTTTTATGACTGCTGGATATAGATTTATTTCTTGCTCTGTCTCTCTCAGTATAAAAAGGACAATGATATTTAAGTAGGTTTATTTTATATCCTGCTACTTTACTGAAATGATTAACTATTTCTATTAATTTTTAGTTGAATTGCTGGGCTTCTTTCAGTAAAAGCATTATATTTTCTGCAAAAATTGACAATCTTGTTAATTTTTGTCCTTTATAAAAGGACAGTTTTGTCTTCCATGTCTGCTTGTTCCTTCAATTCCCTTTTTCTTGTCTTCTAACCCTTTCATAACTATATTGAGTAATAGTGGTGACAATGGCCATCTTTGTTTTATCTCTGATCTTGTTTGAAAGACTTCTAGACTTTCCCCATTGGAGAATGATGCCTTTTGGTAGAAATAATCTTTGAAGCATGGTGTCAGGGACGCATGAGTTCATTCCCTGTAGTTATCTGAGGGCTTTGCTTACTTAATCAACCAACCAAAGGGTGGATCTTGATAGTGTGACCTGGTGGGAGTGGCCTTGCCACTATTTATGTCTGTCTTGTGCTAGGGGAGCATTTGCCACCAATCCTGACAATGGGTAACAGATGAATGAGTTCCCTTAGATTCAACTGTGTGCCATGTGCCTGATGCCTATGACCAAGGTCTTCCTTCACCTTTCTTCCAGGACAGCCACCAAACAAGTTTCTGATATACTAGGGAAAGTTCAGAGACCCAGATTCTGACTTGCTGGTAAAGAAGATCTTTCCAACAATTCAACTTATCTAACAGTGGGAATATACTGACTTGTAAAATGATAGACTCAGAAGTCCAATTCTAAACAATTCTATGAATCAAAACCTATCTCAATGTTTCCTGGATCTTTTAATCCCACAGATATATTTGGATCCACCAGAAAACAATACTGCACCCCCAGTGCCTCCTCCCAGAGTGACAGCAAGAAGACACAAGCCCATTACTATTTCTAAGTGCCCACTTCAGGAAAGTACCTTTTTCTATACTTTTTCAGTGGAAGAAAATGAAGGTCAGTACCAACAGCTTCTGAGCAGTGATTGGCCTTCTTTATTCAAGCAGAGAGAGAATTAATGGGACTATTTATTTCTCCTGTTCCTTTTTGGACTTCTCTTGTATCTCATCTTTGGACTTAAACTTTTTGTTTAGGTCTGGTTTATTCCTCAAGAATGCTTGGAAATTTTCTATCTTATTGAATGACCACTTTTTCCAATGAAAAAATATACAGTTTTGCTGGATATGAGTCTCTGGGTTGTAAACTCAAATCTTTTGCCTTCCTGAATATCATATTCCATGCCTTTCAGTCCTTAAATGAAAAAGTCGCTAGGTCCTGTGTGATCCTGATTGTAGCTCCATGGTATTTGAATAGTTTCTTTTTGGCTATCTGAAATATTTTTCCTTGGCTTGGTGGCTTTTGAATTTAGATATTATATTCCTGGAAGTTGTCAATTGAGGATCTCTTTCTGGAGGTGATCTGTGAATTCTTTCAATTTCATTTTTATTTTCTTGTTCCAGGATCTCTGGGCAATTATCTTTAATAATTTCTTATAATATGATATCCAAGGTTTTTTCTTGATCATGGCTTTTGGGTAGTCCAAAAATTCTCAAATTGCCTCTCCTAGATCTATTTTCTCAGTCTGTTGTTTTTTCAACAAGATATTTCATATTTTCTGCTATTTTTTTCATTTCTTTGATTCTGAATTATTATTCCTGCATTTCTCAGGATATCATTGGTTTCTAGATGGTCAATGCTGATTTTTAAGACCTGATTTTTCCTCTGTCAGTTTTTGGTTCTCCTTTTTCAACTGGCCCATTTCTTTTTTTTTTTTAAACCCTAATATCTTTTATATATATCCTTCTATATCAATTTTATTTGTTACAGGGCTAGGCAATGGGGGTTAAGTGACTTGCCCAGGGTCACACTGCTGGGAAGGGTTCAAGGCCAGATTTGAACCTAGGACCTCCCATCTCTAGGCCTGGCTCTCAATCTACTGAGCCATCCAGCTGCCCCCCCCCATTTCCTTTTGCATCATTTTCCTTTCTCCTTGTATCACTTTCATTTCTCCTTGTATCACTTTCATTTCTCTTTCCAACTTTTCCTCTGCCTCTCTTAATTAGTTTTTTAAATCCTTTTTGAGTTCTTCTAGAATCTATGTCCAATTCATATTTTTCTTTTGGACTCTGGTGTGTTTCTTTTGCTTTCACAGACCCCTTATGTGTCTGTACCTTGCTCTTTTTCTTTATAAAAATTCTTTAGAGTTAGGTGTTTCTTGGTTGTTTGCTCATTTTTCTTATCTAATTATAGGTAGGCTTGGAGGAATGATGTAATGATCTGAAGGATGAGAGCTCTGAGACCCCCTCCCCCTGCTGATTGCACTCCTTATTTTAAATATGAGGGAACTGAGAACCAAAATTTTAAGTGGCTTTCCAAGTCACAGAAGGCAGAGCCAAGAATTGGGTTAACATAGTCTGATTCCACATTCTATCTTATTTAACCTTGAGGCCTAATAAAGTAAATGTAGTTGTTGAAAGTCAGGAATACAGTGGCACTTGAAATGACACTCTCATCCATATTTTGGCAATATTTCTCAATACAAAAACATTCTAAAATCTGATAAGCCCATGTCTTGTCAAAACTCCAGGAATTATTTCGTTATCATTCTATGACTTATTCTAGAGTTAAGTATGGCCTATTTATAGGTATAAATATAATGTGCTATCAAGGAAATAGATTTGTAAAGTGAAATGATTTCCAGAAGATGATCATGTCAATGAATATCAGGATTCAATCTCAAAACTACCACTTATCCTACAGAACCCCAGGATTCTTCCTAAAGAATGTTTGAGAAATGGGCTTAGTAGAGGCACTGATCATAGGGATTTGAGGCACATAATTATTTCCTTTCTCAGTCATTTTCAACAATTTATATCTGAAAGCCCCATGAATTAAGGTGTATTCTATGAAACTAAAAATGGAATAAAAATAAAATCCATCCATATCTCCATTGTCCCTAGTATACTCATACCATGTCATCACTATAATTGTGAGCATTGATTTTTCAGTCTGACTTAGAAGGTTGAACTAATGAGAAGATGGACAACTCATTAGGGTCTGCAGGGGGTTACAAATCTGAGATAATGAATTTCTTCTATTTTCAGTCCCTTAATGGAAGGAAATTTCCTTAAGTGTATATAAATAATTGATCACTTCATTTACAATACCTACATAGTATTGATGATAATGATCTAATAGTAATCAACAACAATAATTATAGTGATTTCTACTTGAACATTGCCTTTCATTAGAGGCTCTAAACATATTTTATTAAATAATAAAACCCTATGTTAAGAGTATAACAATCTTAATTTCACTAGTAAGGTTCATAACTTGCAGTATTTTGCAGAAATAGGAATTCATAATCCTGCTTTCTTTTAATCATTGGGAAATATTCATAAAGCATTCCTGCTGTGGAATAAAAAAATAACTAATTTAAGTCATTGTACATGAAAACTCCTAGCTAAGCCATCAGCAAGGGACAGTTTGGAATTCTCAACTACAATATAGCAATGAAATGTTGAGCTTGTTAAAATATTTACATCTATGTTATATATTAAATATATGTACATATATACATGTATATATATGTGTGTATATATGCATATATATATACACATATAAACACAGAGATACTGCTGAATATCAAGCAAACTATAGCAAAATGCATTTAGGTACAAAAAAAATAATAAAAAAGACAACAGTCTACCTAGTCAGGTGGAGGAAATGAATGATGAGTTCCTAGCACAAATCACAAAACTGACACAGAAATAAACTATAGCACTGAGGCAAGTTTTAGTTACTCAGTTATTCATTGTCAATCTCATTCTACATGCAGGAAGGACATGTGATAAATATTTCATTTGCCTTAATAAGGCACATCTCAGAAGTTAGAAAAAACAAAAAAAAAATAAAAGGAACACTTATGGATTTAATTCTAACCTACAAATATGAAGCAGAAATGACAGAAATATTGAGAAATGATGAGGCCATTTTAGAATCTAATAGGTCAAAAAAGAAATACTGGGCAGAATTTGACACATTAACCAAATTTCAGTAAAAACAGAAGTCCTAGAGCAGTGATCCCCAAAGTGGGTGCCACCACCCCCTGGTGGGTGCAGGGGGGTGGTGATGGCCACAGGTGCATTTATCTTTCCTATTAATTGCTATTAAAATTTTTAAAAAATTAATTTCCAGGCACACTAAGTAATATTTTTTTTTTCTGGAAAGGGGGAGGTAGGCCAAAAAAGTTTGGGAACCATTGTCTTAGAGAGAAGAGAATGAAGAAAAAGAAAAAACAAACAAACAAAAAAACAAAGAAAAGGGAAGGAAAGAAGAAAAAGATAATATAATATAATAAATTTAGATTTTAAAATTAAGTAATTCATTGAGGAAAAAAGAGTGGAGATATAGCTTCTCAAGGAGCTTCCTAGTAAAGAAAAGAGTCACTTAACCAAGGATGAATACAAAGGAATGGCACAAGCCTACAACTGTCAGAAAACATACAGCCTAAAATGAGCTGAAGTGTCTGGGGGAGCCATAAACATCTTTTTTTTTTTAAGAAGATAAAACTCTTTTTTCACTTCAATTTCCTCTCAAGGAAAATGATTTTCAGAAAGAAAGCAGTGGAACAAACATCATTATGAGAAAGTGGAGACAAAAACAAGTGAGAGAATAATAATGCACTCAGAACAATTCATATGTGGTCATGTCATCAAGTCTTGAATCATGACCCTGGGTACTGAAAGAATTGTCAAATATCAATGCTAACTTTCTAGCTATGATGTCTGGAGAAACAGAAAATGTGGGGAAAGGGAGAGGTGTTATAAAGAGTAGAATGGGACAAATGTGGTATCAACTACTGAAAGGAAAAAAGGTGTATTAGTAGGGTAAAAGATTTAGAAGGGACATTAAAGATCATGTAGTCCAGTGCTCTCATTTTACCATTGGATAAACTGAAACCAAAAAAGATTAAAGGAAATATGTAAAGTTGCAAAGCTGGGACTTGAATCAGCTTCACTGATACTAAATCCCATGCTTTATCTCCTATATGACATCTGTATTTCACTAATTTATTGTAAGAGGTCCATCTCAATAAATGACAGTACAATAAATAAACATGTCTGCTGTAGACTTTATTACATGGCATATATACATAGATATACCCTCATATGCACACATGCGCAGACATATAATAAATTCTTAATAAGTATTTGTTGATTAATTGATTGTATGAAAGTTGTCCTAGCTTTTGGAAGCTCCAAGCATGGAACTCTGACTGTTTCTAAAAAGTCTAGAAAGATAGGAACCCAGTGATGGACTTGATGACTAATAGCCCAAAATTAACCTGGTTAAGTTCAGAAAAACTCATGATTAAATTGACCACATCATTTTAGCAACAACCTCAAAATGATCTACCAAACTACAAAAGAAGTTGTATCCCCATCGGTTAAGAATATGATTACACAAATGAAATAATAGCTCCTTAGAATCATAACAGCAGATTTGGTTTTGGTGAATGACATATGTGTTCACATCTAGTTTTTAAAGCGAAGAACATCTAGAGTAAGCTAGCCAAATGTTGAAGGATATTGAACCACTGCCATGCAGAGATCAATAGAAGCAATGGGGAATACTTAGCCTGGAAAAGATAAGGCAGAGGGGCAATATGATAGTTTTCTTCAAGTGTCTGAAAGGAGGTGTTTGCTCCTAAGGACAGAACTAAGAGAAATGGGGGCAGGGAGAAGTTACAAAGAGGCAAACTTAGGCTTAATATAAAGAAATATTTCCCAAGTTTTAAAAGTATCCATAAAAAAATGGATTGCCTTGGGCAGTAATGTAGTGGTAGCATCTGCCCAAACCCCCACAACACACATACACTAAAGGCTAGATGATCTCTTTGTTGGGGAAAATAATTAGGATAATGTGATTTATGAGGTCCTTATCAAATCTGATACTCTGAGAAGCTATGACTTTTGATATCACTTTCATCTTTGAGATTCTATGATTTTATGATACTATGATTTTCCTTTTCCTTTACTATTCATATATTCAACAAATATGTAGAGATGCTGATTTCCTTAAGGTCCTATGCTAGACTACGTGGGGAAAACAAAGATCAAAGGAATACATAGATATAAATTAGGTGCAAAAACACACTCATACACATAAAACTTTCCTAAAAATTAAAACTGACTTCGCAAAATTAGATGGTCAGCCTCAGGAGGTATTGGGGTCTCCCTCACTAGAAATCTTCAGGGAGAAAAAAGATGCACACCTGTCAGGGATGGTTTTAAATACAAACTTAGAATAGATAACCTGAAGTTTCTTCTAGTTCTGAGAATCTATGGTGGTTTGGAGCTTGACAAACCTTTAGTTCCTCTCTATCAGTTTCTGGGTATAAGCCAATTTGGAATAGGAGGGCAGGTATTAAAGAGTCTCAAACACCACTACAAAAGAATATCTCCTGGTGTCTCACAAACCTTATTTTTGCTTTTATCCCTGATGTAACATATTCAGAGTTAGGATGGTAAAAACCAGATTAAGACCTTGGCATTATTTAGAATATGTAAAGCAGATATGCTTGTAATGGAATACTCTTTTGCCATAAGAAATGACGAAAAAGATGATCACAAAAAGACTACCTGGAAAGACTTATATGAAGTGATATAAAGTGAAGAGGACAGAACCAGGGGAACTTTATAGCCAGTAACAATAATAATGTATGATGATCAACTCTGAATGACTTAACTTTTATCAACAAGGCAAGGACCAAGGACAACTCCAAGGAACTCATAACTAAAAAGGTTATCCACCACCAAAGAAGAAATAAACTGAGTTGAGTAGGAATGCTGATAGAAACATACTATTCTTCACTTTATTTCCTCCAAAAATTTTTCTCTAATATGATCAATATATGTCTTGTTTCACTACATGACACACAGGGAAATATGTATTTATATGATAATATATGTACAATCTTTTTCATATTACTTGCTTTCTTGTGGAAGGAGTGGGAGGGAGGGAGAGACCATGGACTGTAAATTATCATAAAATGAATATTAAAAACTGAATTGACATGTAATGTGGAAAAAATTAAAATATGGGTATCTGTTATTGCACATGAAGATAGAAACCAAGGAATTTGACCAGAGAAAAAAACAACAATGATTCTTCTTCCTGCTATGATTTGAAGACATCAAAGGGTAAAGGTGACAATGTATGCCACTAGTTACCAGGAGATCTGTTTCTGTTTGGGAAGGCAGGAAGATGCTTTCATAGGCTTCTCGAATAACATAGCTTTATAACCTCAGGCAAATATCATAAAAATATCTAGGTTTTCTCACATGTAAAATGAGTGGAAACATAAAAGAATGGATAGGGAATTATCCTTAAAGTCATGAAGATCTGGATTTAAATCCTGCCTCTGACATTTACTATCTGAGATCATGGACAAAGTACTTTGTCACTGGTTGTCCCAGGCAGTTCTCTAAGGCTAAAAAAGTTGCAAATCTGCAGATGAAAACGATTTCCAGAAATGGATTTCCCTAAACTGATGAAATATCAGGTCTTCCCAGAAATAAATCATTTAAAAAGAGGAGAGGAGGAAAAACAACTACATTACATATTTCCAGACTGTTAGATCTGGGAGGAGTTTTAGCAACAATGTGACATTACTTCTTCTTTTCAAAAAGAATTGAGAGGTTTGTTGACCTAATCAAAGTCAGGTAGCTAGTCCTATCAAAGACATACTGAAACCAAGTTCTCTTAATACCTAACTCAGAACTCTTCCAACTATTCTGCAATTACTTGGCTTTTGTTGGGATCAATGAGGCAAGAGATATTAAGACGTGGTGAAATTCAAAAGACTTATTCAGTGGGAATAATAATTGTTATTGTTACTATTATTTTCATCATGAGGCAGTTTTCCTTAGATGAATTCAAAATAAGAAAACACCCACCTTATTTGTCATTAGCACTAAGTCCTTATATTTTTGCACCTAATTTCGTACCAAGCTAATATTAAAAAAAAAATAAACTATGATAAATTTAGCAACATCTCATTAGACCACTGTAATATTTCCTCTCCCTTTTTGTGACCTCGACTCTAAAATAAACATGTTGGACTGGATATTTTCTAAGGGTTTTCCAACCTTTAGATTCTGGTATCAAATTAATTCCCATAAACTTCAAGGCTAAAGTCATGCAAAATCATCTCCTTTATTGTTTCACAGTTTCGATGAATAACACAGATCCCAGATAAGATTCTATTGCTCTGACTTCTACCTCTAAGGTCATTAACATGATTTATTATGAAGCGACAGGAAATTAGTTATTGAATATTTCAATACTGCAAAGAAATAATGTAATTCCATGGTTACTATGGAACTGCCACAGCTCAGAGTAACCTGTAGCCATAGTAACAAGATGAGAATGTATTTCTTAAATGTTTAAATATTGCTTTATACTTCATACGCATTAAAGTATAGCCAATTCTTGTTATTTATAATTGAATTAATTTTCTGATTCATTCAGGGTCTGCTGTTCACCAATTTTTTTCTATTACCTTAATTTAGGAAGATGAGTTTAATAAGATTTCCTTTAGACCCTGATTATTAGAACAAAAACAGAGATTGCTTTTGTAGAAAAAGAAATTGAAAGGGGCCCTTTTAGTAACAGCAAAAGATAATTAAACTCAGTAAATATTTTCAACTGGGCCTTAGTTCATTATGTTTAATTCTAAGGCCAACCAGCTGATTGATAGGTATAAAAGCTACTCCAAGGGCCCAAGGGCAAATTAGGGAAAGGCTGACTCCATTTAATCTCAAGAACACTAGAGGGAAGAAAAGAGCTTGAATCCTATCTCAACCACTTACAATCTGGATTAGCATTTTCACTTAATCACAGAATCTCACTACAATCTTCTGGTAACTCCCAAGGGAGATCATATTCCCCATTCTCTGTTATTTTCAAAGGGGAATTAAGTTAGGAAAAAAGCCTTGCCTAAGTTGCTCTCAAGGGTCCCTACCAGCTTTCCATATTTTATGATCCTATCAGTCCTTAGAATAATGCTTCTCCTCACTTTTTTACACCTGGGACTGTATTGAAAGGTGGGACTTCCATTCAGCCCAGGAAAGAGATTTCCTTTTTTCAGTTAAGTCCCTAGGAACAGTGCTCCCCACTGGTATGGTAAGGAAAAAGTAGTCTTCTGGATCATTATGTCATAACCAGAAGTCCTCTTATCCCCATCCTTCCTACTTCTTTGCCCTTAAACCTTCTTGTGAATCCAAATATTAAAGGAGCAGGAGGGTCAATGTTCATTATCTCTGGCAAGGATGCTAGGATGTCATATGCAATTTTGGTTCCATGAGCTAGCAGCATAAAATGTACAGATTCAAATGTACCCTTAAATCAATTTATTAACTAATAAAAATAATAGTATTAAAACAAATTCAGTTGAATTCAATCAACAATACAGTTATAAAGTATCTACCCTGTTCCAGATTTAGATATATGCTCAGGATACAAGGGGGAAGAAAAATGAAAAAAGAAAGAA
>NC_058131.1:215987844-215998033 GCF_016433145.1 Gracilinanus agilis
AAAGAAAGAAAGAAAGAAAGAAAGAAAGAAAGAAAGAAAGAAAAGAAAGAAAGAAAGAAAGAAGGAAACAAGGAAGGAAAGAAGGGAGAGAGGAAGGAAGGTAACAAAGAAAGAAACAAAGGAACAAAGAAAAATAATCCCTGATGTCAAAAAGCTCACATTCTATCTAGGGAGATACCTTATAAGAAGACAGAGATGGAAATCCCGTAGTTATGTTTCCAGTATAGATTACTCCAGGGATAACATAGTTCTTCTACCAAAGCAGGTTATTAAATATTTAAAATCTTAGTAAGTTACAATGAAGATTTAAGTGACTTTCCCCTCACCCAACTAGTAGGTATCAGGGGCAAAATTTGGACCCATCTTCTTGACTTGAAGATTAGCCTTTCATATATGTATAACTACATATATGCTTATATATTTATATATATTTAACTATACAGAAAATAAGTACAAGGTTAGTGGTTTAGGGTGGGAGGGTGCAAAAAACTAGTCACTGGGAAGATCACTAAAGGTCTCATCTAGGAGATAGTATCTGTGATAAGCTTTGAAGGAAACTAGGGATTCTAAGAGGCAGAAGAAAAGAATGAGAGTATTCCTGGCAAAGGGCACAGCCTAGCAAATGTTTAGAGATGGGAGATGGAGTATAGATGTCATGAATAGCCAGAAAGCTGGATTAATTAATCAAACAGAAGAGTTTGTGTTAAAGAGAGAACTGTTTAATAAAGCAAATTAATTCTCATATTAATTTCTGTGATAGTTAAAGAACTTGTGTTAAAATTCAAGTCCTAAAATATTAGTAATTTGGGGAAAATATACAATTGCCTTACCCAAATAATGGGCCTGACAACCCCATAACCTTTGTTAAGATATTAAATCAGTCCTAGAGCTACTAGATGATACAACCTGAAATTAGAAAGATCTTCAGATACTTACTAGATTCCTACCCTGGGTGGTACAGTGGACAGAGCATTAGGCTTAGTCAGGAAGACCTGAGTTCAAATCTGAACAGAGACACTTATTGGTTGTAAGTCCTTAGGTATGTCCGTTTGCCTTGTTTCTTCAATTGTAAAAGAGGGATGATAAAGCTCCTACCTACCAGGATTGTTGTGAGGATCAAATAAGATAATGTTTATAAAGCATTTAGCACAGTGCCTGGCACCTAGTAGGTGCTCTATAAATGTTAACTATAATTATCAGTGTTGTGTTATTAGCATTCACTCAAACATCACCAATGATTGCCTTTAATTCATGGAGCTATGGAATTTTACTCTTAGTATCCACGTCATTGTAAACCTTATCATCCTTCTCAGTTGTAATTATCTTCTCTGCACTGTGAGTCTGTCTGTATCATAACTGTCAGATTTCAAATAACAAACATCAAACCAAATGCCACAGTTACCCAGGACTGACAGAAGGCAGCCAACAAACACGGAGTGGAACTATTGCTCTGAGTCTGTCAGGGAATGTAAAGTCATCACTTCTATGGATGCCTGACAAATACCCCATTCACTGTAATTAAAGTAGAATTCCATGGCCCATGGCTTCAGACCTCATCTCTCTATGCAGGCAAGCAAATGCACTGGAAAAGTAGCATACGGAGAGAGACTAAAAATGGAATGTAATCTCTCCAAACTTATTTCCACAAGCATGAGTGGCACATCAGTGACCAGTTCCCATTGGCCATCTGTACTCTGGACTCTTCTGCCAGGGGCACATACAATAAACACCATATTTCTGTTCTTCATGCTGGGCCAAGCCAGCACCGTGCTAAAATAAGTATCAGTCAGAGAGGACAGGGGATCCCCCATGCCACAGGGTTGGGCAAGCTTTTTTTGTCATTATAATTAGGAAAGAATATGTCATTCTCTCTGCTTATGTATAAACTATATTAGATGGCTTCCTTCTTAATGGAGGGGAGGAAATGAAAGCAAAAAAATTGGAACTCATCTTTTTTTTACTTAAAAAATTGTTTTTTTACACATAATTGGAAAAAATAAAATATTAAAAAAAAGAATATATCATCTTACAAAGCATTGGAATAGGGAAAAAAATAGTGTTCGGGTCTTTGATTCTCAAAAACTTTCATAGGAGTCTCCAATGAGATCAAGTTTGTCCCTCCATAGAGGAGGAATAACTTAGTAAAATTTTCATTTGCATCCTCAAGCTTGCTCATTAAGGATGAAGCACAGTGAAGAAAGAGCAATGATGTGGGAGCATAATTCTATCACATGTGATCCTGTCTTTGGTCAGAGCAAATGAACTTCAAGCAGATTGGAAAGGTGGTATTGTTTACCCCTCATACCTTTCAATAATTTTCTATGTGCTTTGTACTAATATTAATCCCTAGAAAACAAAGCTTCCTAAGTGAAATTCTCAACAATAAGAAAAAGATTGGCATAATTATCCACAATGGAAAGACTAAGTAAATGAAGAATGTACGTTGCCCAGTCTAAGCCACATGTTTGGATGGGGAATCTATTGAACCAATTAATACACCTTACTCAGACAGGCAGTGCAGGTGGATAATGAGCTGTGCCCAGAATTGAATAGGATGAGGTTCTAATTTGTGAAATTTTGATTCTAAGCTGTTCCCTGCCACTACTACCCCAATCTTTGTATTATCAATTCTCTTAGTATTTTTATCTGATTAAGAGTCATGGTCTCAGTTCCTCTGCCCTAGTAATAGACCTCACGAGCATCAACATCACAGGTGACCCAAAGGTGGAAAGTAAGACATGGCAGGGTATAGATGAACTATAACATGTTACCCATGATGACTTGAGAATAAGAAAAAGTCATCAAGGACATATATGAAAGTGTTCAGATTTGGGAAGGAGTTTGTTGTGTCAGGAATAGTAAAAATACCAATGCTGTTGGGTAACAGAGAACATGGGAATGGAGGAAAGTATAAAATACTAGACTAGACAGATGAGAGATATTAGTTTATGAAGAGTTTTGAATGCTAAAAAGAGCCAGTGGGAGGCCATCAACATCAGTGGCTCTTCTATGAAGATTGTAAAGAGAAACATGGTCACGAATGGCAAAGAAGGGGAGAGTTTGCTATCTATATTTATATATGTACACTAAGGAGATCCTAGATCCATTTTATTTTAATCTCGTCACTGCTAGAAATTCCCTCAAGAAGTTTCTCTATAGATAAATTTCCAAATTAGAACAGAGAATCATAGTTGTAGATGCACAACTGGAAAAGTCTATAAAGATCCAAGATCTTCACTGTCCAGATGAGGAACTAAATCCAAAAAAAGGAGGAAATTATTTCATTAAGGTCACATAGGTAGTATCAGAGTCAAGATTCAAACTTACCCAAATATAGCATTCTTAAACTATTATCTATTGACCCATATAAATATAATGATAATACCCTATTTTGGAGGTCATTTAGCTAGCTATGACAATTATCCAGCAAGAAGATGTTTAAAAGGCCATTTAATATAAGGAACTAAGTTAAATTTACAAGAATTCAAGTCAGTCCCCAATTGACAAATGCTCAAAGGATATAAGTAGGTAGTTTTTCAGAAGAAGAAATCAAAACTATCAATAATCATATGAAAAAAAATGTTCTACATTATACCTAGCAGATTGGCCAATATGATAATAAAGAAAAATAATAAATGTTGGAGGGAATGTGGCAAAATTGAGACACTAATGCATTGCTGGTGGAGTTGTAAATTGCTTTGACCATTCTGGAGGACAATTTGAAATTATGCCAAAAGGCCTATAAAAGAATGCATACCTTTTGATCGAACAATAACACTACTAGGTCTGTATCCCAAGGTGATAAAAAAAATGGGAAAGGACCTCTTTGTACACAAATATTTTATAGCTGTGCTTTTTGTGGTAGCAAAAATTAGAAACTAAAGGGATGTCTCTTGATTGGGGAATGAACGAATAAAATGTGGTATATGATGGTGACAGAATACTATTGTTCTATATAATGGTTAAATTGGTCTTTAGACTAAATAAGAGAGTTATAAAGAAGTGTTCACTGATTATTATCCCTTAAGTCAGGAAAACTGTTAGCAGCTTTTAAGAATTTTTGTTTAATTAAAATATTAGTAAAAAAGAGGGAAATGTGGATGGAAAGAGGTAAGGAGACTGCCTAGCCTATCCTAAATGCTAATCTGCTGAAATGAAGCTTGCTTCCTGACAGAGTTCCAGTCTCCACATGGGAATCCTAGTCACTCACCAGCAACCTGGGCAGGATTCAGGCAAGGTCCCAATGCAGAAAAACTCTTGTGAGCTAAGCTCACTGAGGCAGTAGTGAGCCTAGCAAGAAAGTCCCCAACTCCAAGAAGCTCCAAAGCTGAAAATCAAAGCCCCAAAGCCAAAAACTCCAGTCGAAAAGCCCAGAGTTCCAAGTCAAAGTTGAAGTCCAAAAGCCGCAAGGAGCTGTCCTCCAAAGAAGAAGTCTGAAGGAGAAGATCCAAAGAGCAGAGACTCCAAAGAAGAACTCCAAAGGAGAAGCTCCCTGGACAAGAAGTTCAAGAATTTTTATAATTCTTTTTCCATGTCCCTTCCTGTCCCTTCCCCACTTAGGACTGCCCAGTGTGTGTGTGTGTGTGTGTGTGTGTGTGTGTGTGTGTGTGTGTGTGGATTGCAGTGGCTTCTGGAGTTGTCACCCACTCTAGCAAGTGACTTGTGAACTCTCATACTTAATGACTGGTAAGGTACTAAGTAGGGGTACTTAGTTTTTTAATTGATTAACTTCAGAGTCACTGATTGATAGACAAAGATAATTTGATTCATTCTTCATAATCCCCCCTGTAATTCTTTGGGAGACTAGTCTCCTCAGTGAATCATTTAACATAACCAGTTTATACCTCTAAAGATCTTCTAGGTAAAGGTGCATACGATATTGCTCTTTCTAAGAGGAAACTTTAATAGTTGGAGATGAGGGAAATAGAGAGATCAAAACCAATGATTGATAGGTGCACTGACAAAAAGCCAATTAGGGGGCAGTGTCTTTTGGCATAAAAGTTTATATTCAGAATAAATGATATGTTCAACCACCTTCAGTTCAATCAATTACATCCCAAACTTCATTCTGGATCTTCTAATGCAGTATATGTTTCTTTCTTTTTTTTTTTTTTAATTTTAAACCCTTAACTTCTGTGCATTGACTCATAGGTGGAAGAGTGGTAAGGGTAGGCAATGGGGTAGGCAAGTGACTTGCCCAGGGTCACACAGCTGGGAAGTGTCTGAGGCCAGATTTGAACCTAGGACCTCCCATCTCTAGGCCTGGCTCTCAATCCACTGAGCTACCCAGCTGCCCCTGCAGTATATGTTTCTTAATGGCACTTTCTCCAAAAATAGTTCATTTTCTTTATTTGGGAGTTAGTAACCTTCTTTTGCTAAAGTTTATGTGTTTTTTTTTTAGTCAAAAAAAATTTTTAAGTCTGGATTTTATGAAAATTATTGGGAATGATGAACAGGATGATTTCAGAAAGAGCTTGAAAGACTGATGCAGAATGAAATAAGCAGAACCTGGAGAATACTGTACCCAGGAATTGAAATATTGTATAATGATGGAATATGATAGCCATTGTTACTAAAACAAAATAATGATCCAGGAGAATTTTGAGGGATTTATGAAAAAGAATGCTATCCACCTCCAGAGAAAGAACTTTTGGGGTATAAATGCAGATTACAACATATGCTTTATTACTTGACTATTTGGGTGTATGCCTTGGGGTTTTAGTTTTATAAGATTATTCACCTACAAAAATAAGTAAGATGGAAATGTGTTTTCCTTAATAATACATGTATAACCCAGACTTAATTGCTTGTCAACTGCTGGAAGGGGGAGGGAGACAACATGAATTGTATAACTTTGGGAAACTTATGTGAAAATTTGTTATTAAAATAAAAGAAAGAAAAAAGTCCTTTGAATAAACATTCATTGAAAACCTACTATGGGATTGTTATCCTTCTAGTTTTATGTCATCTACAAAATTGCTATGAGTAGTGTAATTTTGGGATATTTTCATAGGAGAGTCCTCACTCAAAGCCTATTCATTTTTAGTTTACAAAGAATTCTAGCAAACCTAATTGTTAGATTTCCCAGACCACAACATATCAAAATAATAAATGAGAAAGCAGGAGGGAATGAGGAATAAAGAAGAATGGAAATGAATAGCTAATCCAAATGATGTAGGAAAAAAACACACACACATACATGGAAGATTGCAAAGAACAGGTTTTACTATAGAGTTTGGAGAAAGATATATTTGTACATGGTTCTAGACCCTCTTGATTGGTCTTCTTACACCATGTCTCAGCATACTATATAATATTAATAACTACTAAAATTATATAAATTTTTAAACTTGGCAAAACATTTTTCTTATATTAAATAACTGAAGACACAACAAATCTGTAAGGTAGGCATTAAAAGTATCTCATCCCTATCTTACAAGTGAGAAAACTGAGATTTAGAAAAGTTAAGTAACTTGCCCAACATCATCTAGCTAATAAATGTTAAAAGAAGGATTTGATCCCACAGGCTCCTGGTTTCAAATGACAAGGAGACATTTAATTCATTTTTGAAAAGGTTCAATTTTTAAAAGTAGGATAGAAGTTTTGGAGTTTAAAGGTATAATCACCAGTGGTGCCAAAATTTCACTTGAAATAGGACAGAAAACTCATTCCTAATGCTTTGGGGTCAGTAAAGGATTTACACATAAATATTACTTAAAAGTCTGAGAGCTTTTTCTCAATCTTTTTCCTTTCCTCTTCCAGATCATTCATTTTACCCACTTAGAAATAACTAGTATTTCATTTAAAATATTGTACTTTATTCCAAATTTGATAGTTTTGTACATGAAGGAAAGCACTGAGATATGTGAGTATGGGTAAAGAGTTGTGAATTTCTGCATTCATTTGTCAACCCATAAACACATATGCATCACCTACTGTGTGTGGAACACTATAAAAGATGCTAGAGGGAGGAAAAAATGTTGATAAGATACTACTCCATGTAAACAACAGTCTAGTATGAGACTGAAATCTAAACATTGAAAGTAAGACATATATCCCAATAAGAATTTTGCTTTCAAAAGCTTCTACCAAGGTAGGGGTGGAATGGGGAGAGTGGTTGGACTAATGGTCACTTTTTGTTCTATTGTCTTTGTTCCAACATATATGTGTTAGCACAGAACGTTAAAGCACTCCTTTTGTCTCTGGTCATCCTCACATCACCCAGGTATATTATTTGACCTGTTAATTTTAGATTTGCAGAATCTAAGGGTTGGAAGGGAATTCAGAGGCCTTTCATCCTACCATGTCTGAACAGTCTTATCCTTCCTCCAATAATCCTGAAAAGTGATTGGATAACTTCTTGATGACCTCTAGTGGGGCAACAAGGTAGTTCAGTGGACTGAAAGCCAGGTCTAGAGATGGGAGGTCCTGGATTCAAATGTGGTCTCAGTTACTTCCTAGCTATGTGACCCTGGGCAAGTCACTTAACTCCCATTGCTTAGCACTTACCGCTCTTCTGCCTTGGAACCAATACACAATATTGATTCTAAGGTAGAAGGTAAGGGTTTTACGAAAAGGACCTCTAGTGTGAGGAATGCTACTGAACTCATAGGCAACTCATTACACTTTTAAATAGTTTTAATCGTTGAGGGCAGCTATGTAGCATAATAGATAGAGTACCAGGCCTGACTCTAGTCAGAAAGAAATGTCTTCATGAGTCAAATCTGCCCTCAGACATTTATTAGCTGTGTGACTCTGGCAAAAGTCACTTTACTCTGATTGCCTCAGTTTCCTCATGTGTAAAAGTATTTATAAAGGAAACTATCCCACTGTCTGTTCTAAGAAAACCCCAAATAGAGTAACAAAGAGCCAGACACAACTAAAATCATTCAACAACAATAAATTATTAGCATTTTTTTCTTCATTACTTCAAAACTAATTTTTCCTGTTTGTGGCTTTGACTTATTGCCCCTTGTTCTGCTCTTTGTGGCCAAACAAATGAAATCTAAAGCTCTTCCATGTGTTAGCTTTCAAATATTATAACTCCCCATTATCTTTCATTCTCTGAACCATACATCCATAGTTCCTTCAACTACTCCTTATATGATATGCCCTCAAGGCCCTTCACCAACCTAATTTCATTCTTATAGATATTTTCCAGATTATCAATGTCCTTAAACCATCATTTAGAATTGGGCACAGTACTCCAGATATGATCTGATGAGGGTAGTGTTATAGAAGGACTATCACTATCACCTCCTTCATTTTGGACACCAAGCCCAAGTACTAACTATAAAGAGTTAATCTAATTTCCTTGTAATTCATGCATTCAAAGATGCTTGGGACTGTTGTCCTCTACTGGTACATCTGTAAAGCATACCACTCCTTCCTGACTACATCTGACTATAAAATTCTTACTGTTCATGCTTCATTTTCAAAAGGACCAAAGGCACCAGGAGGCTGCTTTCCTGACTTGCCCATGAATTGGATTGGTGAGGCAGAATTCCACAAAGTCCAGTGGCAGGACAAAAGTCAAGATAACTAGGGGTAGCCCAGGACATAATGGATGATCTTGGCATCTTTGATCTTTGATTAGGCTCTAAAAGCTTCATTGCACTTGTTTCTGCTGCTTTTATAGCCACTGGAACAAACTGTTCTCATCCACCCATTCCACCAGGGAAAGTGAAGTCTTCAAATGCTTGGGGCATAAAATAGGATGTGAGCATAAAATAATGCAATCTCTGATGTGGAGGCTTATTAACTCCAAGTCTAATATTCTATCCACTAGTCTTAGCTCCTTCTTGACCTTATTATTAGTTTACAATTAAACAAGTAAACAACCATGATGAAATATACAGTTTATATGCCAACATCTGTTGTTGAGGATGAAACATTACAGAAAAGCTCTAAAGACTTTGACAGGATCCTCCCAACCCAGTCAACAAATCTGTTGAAACATGGTGAATTCGGTGCAAAGGTGGGCACAGGGGAGGATGATAAAAATGATGTTTGAAGCAATTACTAAGGAGCAATGCATGTAAAATTCATTTGAGGCTAGGAAGCCAGCCGTACTCATAGCTATTATGTATTGCTAACACAGGAGAAATGTCTTTTACAGATAACAGGAAGGAATGTCTATGACAATAAAAAATAACCTCCATGCTCTAAGTCTCAATTTCTTACTCTGTAATATGTGAGAATTGGCCAACATTCCATACGAGCTCCCTTCCATTTCAAAAATCTATGATCCTATGAACCAGATAGATAAATATTTTATGTTCCTGCATGTAAAATGAGACCCTAATTACTTCTCGTTCTTTATGTTTATTCTTTGTCATCATTAAAATAAGTTTTAATTTACATTTTAATATTTCTCCACCTATAATTTGCATTATCAACTTTTCTTATTTTAAAAAATTCTGAACTTAACAAAGACCAAATAAAATGAGTATTTTTGTGCATATAGTAGAAGAGAAAAGAAAATTGCACATTAAACTTTAAATCTCTATTATGTGCAAATTGTTCCTCTTTTAAAATATGTAATATATTGAACATGTAACTTTCATATTTCTCCCTATTTACCCAACAGACAATATCACAGAATATCCAAGTTTAAAGGGAAAATAGGTGACTTCTATGGTCTTTGGTACTGGATCCTCATTAATTCTTTCTTTAGTATTTTCAAGAATGAGTCATCTAGCTTTCACCTATAAACCTCTAGTAAGGAGGAATCTACCACTAGTCCAAATTAGATAACTATAATTATTAGGGAGTTTTTCATTACGCTGGGCTTAATTTCATGGGGGTCCTCTTCCACACAAGGACCAACCTGAATTTTTGCCAAGAAATACATTGGACGAAAAGGCCATCTGGCACTGGAAACATATTCTAGGGTTTACTGCTCCTGTTCCCTTGGTAAGTCATTTTTAAAAAAATTCCCATTACTCCACTCTTCATATGGAGATGCAGGCATCTTTTTTGAATATATACACATTCTTGCAATATTCCTCATAGTCCAAAGAAGAGAGAAAGTATTTCATTACAGTTCTTGAGGGAAGGGGATGGGAAGAGGAAGAGACACAAAAATATTAGAGACAAAAAAGAAGAAAGTCAGAGAGACAGAATGAGACAGAGACAGGAAGACCTGGAGGAATAGAAAGAGATCATCAGAGAGGTAAGTATATATATA
>NC_058131.1:215998372-216141141 GCF_016433145.1 Gracilinanus agilis
AAGATACAGTGTGTGTGTGTGTGTGTGTGTGTGTGTGTGTGTGTGTGTGTGTGTGTGAGAGATAGAGAGAGAGAGAGAGAGAGAGAGAGAGAGAGAGAGAGAGAGAGAGAGAAAGATGGAGAGGTGAGGGCAGTCACAGAAATAGGGAGGGGGGGCCTAAAGAGACAGAAAGAGATTTCCAGGGATTTACAGAAACATAAACAGAGAAAACCACAGAGACTGAAAGATTTCCATGGAGTGGCACACATACATATGAACACATAGACAAAGGAGATAGAAAGAGGCTCATAGAAGGGGCGGGGGAGGGAAGGAAATTCAGAGACAGAGAGAGAAACAGGCAGAGAGATGGAGGAACAAATTGACAAGCAGAAAAGGACAAGCATAGCAAGTGAAATAATCTCATGTCCCCTAAGGAATATGTCTAGTCTGTTCTTAAGCTTCCAAGTGTAGAAGGAGGAGGAGGAGAGGGAAGCAAAAAGAAGGTAAGGTAGAGAAGGCCAGAGAATGTTAGGGAGATGGGGTAGGGGAGAAGATGAGGAAAAGGGGAAGGAGGACTGGGGGAAAGAAAAAAACATTGGAAAATAAAAAGAAAAGAAACTTCTTTACCTGCCCTTCCCAAAACATTAGACAGGAGGGTACACTAGAAAGTTAAAAAAAAGTCACCCAATGAATCATTTAAACTAAGGACAAAATAAGGATTTTTAATAAAAGAGCCACAGTAGCCCCTGCAAAGACAGCTGCCCCAACTGGCAGAATGGCTTGGGTAAGCCTAATATAATGGGCTCCCCAGGGCCACAGCTTGGCTCCATCTGCTTGGTGATCCAGGCTGTCCACCGGAGCCTACGCTGAGTCAGTGCTGGATGCCACCCAGGACTGCAGCAATGCAAGTATTTCAACCATTTCAAAGCTAGAGATGAAAGCTTTTCATTCATTCCTTCTCCTCTTCAGAATGCCACCTGTTAGCTGCATTTCCATCTCAGTCCCACATCTGACCAGTGACTATTCAAAGCTGGGACTGCAAATTGTTTGGTGCAGAGAGGGCCAATTTGTTCCCTGCTGGGCACTGGGCATGGGCAGACAGTCCAGCTGTCATTCATCAAGGCAGCTGTGACCACCCTTACAGAGAAAATAGGTCCATAATGTGTTTTAATTACCTTAAAGCTGAATAGTTTTCATTTGGCTTTCATAGGTTCATAAGATCATAGAGTCAGAGCTGGAAGAAACTTCAAAAGCTATCGAGTCCATTTGTAAGATGAAGAAGCTAAGGTCAGTGGAGATAGTGACTTGGCTAAGGTCACATAAGCAATAACTATCACAGGACGGATTTAAGCCTACGTCCTCTAATTTCATATTCAGTGTTCCTTCCACTGAAGTACACTATCTCCTTTCATTCTTTGGAGTTTCCTTTCAAAGATAGAAACCAACATACCATGTAAGAATTATCTGAATCAATTAAGGAAGGCTTTCACTAAATTTATAATCATCTAGAATCTAGATGCTTAGATTAAAAAAAAAAACAACTTTGACTTTCAATGTCTATTCAGATAAATGATTCTGTATTATACTCCCCATCTCCCTTCTGCAGTCCAACTTGTTTTATTTGTGTCTGTTTTCCTAAATTCTCAGTGTTTCATTCTCAGTCTTCAAATAAAGGTGGAACAAGTATAAAAATTATCTCTGCTGAGTAAATTTGCCAATCACAAAAGATAAACGCATCTCCTCTCAACACAGTCAATCCTAAGGGGTTCATCTAAACAAAACTTCCAGATGTTTCAAAATCCACACATCAGATGCTTTTTTTTGGTTTAGTTTTGTCCTTTTTTATGTACTGTAAGGAACTTTACTCATTCAAGCACTTTCATTTTAAAGATCTAGAAATTAAGAATCAATTGGGGTAGCTGGGTGGCTCAGTAGATTGAGAGCCAGGCCCAGAGATAGGAGGTCTAGGGTTCAAATCTGACCTCAAGCCACTTCCTAGCTGTGTGACCCTGGACAAGTCACTTATGGCCCATTGCCCAGCCCTTACCCTTCTTCTGCCTTAAAACCAATACAGGATACTGATTCTAAGACAGAAGGTAAGAGTTTAAAAAAAAAGAAATTAAGACAAAAAAAGTGACAGAACTTGCTCTAAGTCATAAGAGCTAGTAAGTAGCAAAAGCTAGGTCAGATCCCAGGTTTAAAGCAAATACAAAGTCCATAAAAAAAAAAGGCAGTCATGTAAAGTCATATTTAATACACATAATGGAGGTAGAGGAATGCTAATATTTCCAAAGAGGCCTGGACCCAAGGATGAATGCCTTATGAAAGGGGAAAAAAAACAAAAAACAACAACAAAAAAAGCCACATGTATTTTTAATTTCCATTCTCATCTTTACTTCCTGAATTCTCTATCTTCATTCTAGTCCTGACTAAAATCCTACCTTTCAGAAGAAACCTTTCCTCTGATCCCTCTTAATTCTAGGCTCTTCTCTCTGTCAATTGATACATACATACATACATACATACATACATATATATATATATATATTTGCATTTTTGTATGTAATCATTTTCACGGTGACGCTTGTATTTGACTATGAGCTTCTTGAGAGCAAGAGCTATCGTTTGCCTCTTTGATATTTCTAATATCTAATACAGTGCCTGACACATAGTAGGTACTTAATCAATTCTTGTTATCTGACACAAAAATTAGAATCCCCCCACCCCGATATATGATCACATCAGTTACTAAGGAGAGAAAGGGAACTTTCTAAAAATATGAGAAAGAAAGATGTGTTCTACTGAGGGCCCAGACAAAAGGAAATAAGCAGGGAGAGGTTAGAGACCACAACAACTTAGGACATTGAGGTTGGGAGTGACAGTAATATTGAAGCAGTGACATTAAGGCTGTCTGTTCTGAGGACCACAGAAACCCTCAAACCTATTCTATAACTATGGCTCTTGGAAGAGCTTCTTTTCTAAATAACCTTTGGGAGAGGAGAAGGGGTAGGGAATGAGATTTTATTCCTTTCAAACCATGTGCTGATAATATGAATGCTTGCCCCAGCCAAATTGAATATCCTGTTTGATCAAACAATGCTATTCCTTGTCCAATATATCAAAGCAATCAAAGAAAGAGGAAAAAATCCTATATGTGCAAAATTATTTTAAAAGCTTTCTTTGAGGCGGCAAAAAATGAAAAACAAGAGGTGCTAATGGATTGGCGAATAACTGGACATTTGTGGCATGTAAATGTAAAAGTATAATATTATCCCAAAAAATGATAAAAAGGGAAGATCACAGAGAAACCCAGGAAGCCCTATCTGAATTGATGCAGAGAGAAGTGAGCCAAAGCAGCAGAATAATCTATAATATAATGGTTACATTGTAAAAATGATCAACTTCAAAAGTCTTAAGAAACCTAACACAACACAATATAATGAACACTATAATTCCATAAAACCAGTGATGAATAATGCTACCTACTTCTGACAGAGAGATGATGGACTAAATATGTAGAATGAGAAATACAGTTTATGGATATGGTCAAGTTGGGAATTTGTTTTACTTGACTAAATATATTTATTTCAAGTGTTTTCCCCCCTTTTCCTTTTTTAGCCAGAGAGATTGTAATTTGAAAAAATAAATGGTTATAAATGGGAATATAAATGTATTTATATTATTTCTCCATCTCCTTCACTATTTTCCAGTTAAATGATTTACCCTTTAAATATTGTTGGATTTTATATTTTTAGCATGTCAGGTTGAAATCAGATATTCCCAAGTTTGGAGTCTCTTTCTTTTTTTTAAACTGGGTGGGTACAAGTGAGTTAGAGAAATAAGATATAAAGAAGTCCTTAGGATTGAACTCAAATTTGAGAGAGTTCATAGGGGGTGAGATCTCCATGGCTATATAGACATACTTTTCAGATCAAGAACTCATCCACTAAAGATTGTTATCAACTCAGAGCTAAAGATATTCCTTCTTCCAAAGATATGTATGTATCTGCCTGTCTCTTCCTTTTGCCCAGGCACTTAGCTGAAGAGGGACCAGAATAGCTAGCCTACATTCTCATTGGGGATTACGCATCAGTAAAAAACTATAACTCTTGCTTATGAGGAAGCAGGACCTTTTTATTTCATTTAGCACACTAGATGAGGTTTGACTCTTTGTACAATTGTGAATTAGAAGTCGAGTTATTCTTATTTAGGCATTACAACCCGATATAAGGATGATGTAGCAAAGCTAAAGCTAACATATCTATACTATCCATTAAATTAATCAAAATACTAATTACTGTAGCAAAAAAAAATATGAATGATACAAGTTGTACCAGGATGGCTGAGACTACTTCATTTTTGTCTTTAAACCCTCTTGTTAAAACAATGCCAGGAAGATAGTATAGTGTCTTTTCTCTACACGTACCTGACTCTGCAAGCCTGATTAAATTCCAGGTGCAACCATGTCAAAGAATACAAATTTCTGTCAATTAAAGCCCTTTATAATATAACTGAAGTTTAACTTCCTAAACTTTGCATATTTCCCCCATTTTACCCAGTTTAAACTCCAACTGACCTATTTGCCCTTCACGCACAATATTTCATCCCCTTTCTCGGCACCTTCACACAAGCCATCCCTAATACCTGAAATGTACTCTTCCTCACCTTGCCTCTAAGAATCTTTCATTTCCTTTAAAGCTCAGTTCAAATTGACCCTGTTACACGAGGTCTTTATTTCTCAATTAAATATCCTCAGTCTAATCAAATTTATTTTCTATCTGTCTGTTGGTGCATATATTGTCTCACTGTAAACATTTAATAAATTCATACTGAATGAATAAGTACCTCATTGATCTAAGTCAAAAATACTGCAGAAATGACTCCATAGACCAGTGGTTCCCAAAATTTTTTGGCCTACCGCCCCCTTTCCAGAAAAAATATTACTTAGCCCCCTGGAAATTAATTTTTTTTTAAATTTTAATAGCAATTATTAGGAAAGATAAATGCACCCGTGGCCATCACCACTCCCTGGATCGCTGTAGCAGCCACCAGGGGGCGGTGGCGCCCACTTTGGGAATCACTGCCATAGACCATATCATGGTCATTTTAGCCATCAAATCAACTCATCTCAGCTGTGATCCTCCCACTTAATCCTCATGTAACTGGCAAAGTGTTGGTCCAAGCAGCCATACATATGGATCCGATCTGAATTCTAAAGCAGTCTAGGTTGCTTCACAACTCAACAAAGGTTGACTGAGCACTTACCACATGCCTGATCCTATGCCGGCCCCTCTGGGGATGACAAAAGAAAGATGCTTTTTGAAGGCTCTTTCCTTCAAAATTCACACACGAGAAACAATGAGATAACGGGCTGGGGTGAGATTGTTCAACTCAGTGACATTCTCTAAGATCAGTGGGAGCTCCCATGTGGGAGAGAACATTGGGCTGTTTCTTTTTTCCCTCTATAGCAAGTTAGAAATGCCATTTTCAATGTCCATCTTCCAATGTATAGGAAAATGTTCAAAGTTGGGGGGAGGGGAGTTTAGCAAAACATAACCTCACTGGTTTTGATAAAAAGGGCTTGTGATGAAAGCAGAACGTCTCATCAGTATTCTCAGAAGTGACTTGTCTGCCAAATATTATAAAACAGAATAAAATACTGTTTTAAAAGTCCTCACTGATTTAGAGTTGTTGCTCTCAATCATTCAGGCCTAAGAACTCAAATTCTCCCAAGATGTGATTAAATATTTATTATCTCAAAGTTAGTAAAATTGTGAAATTATTAATTGCCCAAAGTCTTAAATATTCTGGCTATATGGGGAGGAAAAGAACATTTGGGGAATTAGCTATCTTTTCATGGTTATTATGCAGGGTCCTATTTCCCAATTTCCCCTGTTACCTATGACAAGAGTGAAATGATGGATTAATTAAATAAAGCTTATGAATCAGCCCTTTCCCTCCACCCTAAAACTTCTGAAAATGGTCTGGAAAACAAAGTGCTACAAAAGCTTGGCAGCACAGACCCTGAGAGAACAAACTTGTTTAGTTAGAGTACAGAGATATATTTACTTGTTCTGGGCCTCATGTAAATATATATCGTCATTTTTTGCAAGTATCTTTATTTTACCTACAAGAAAGACTGCTATGCAAGGAAGGTTTCTCTGTCTTCTTCCCTCCCTTCCTCCACCCCTCCCTCCCCTGCTCTCTCTCTCTCTCTCTCTCTCTCCACACACACATATTCATGAAAAATCTTCATAAAATACTTCAAATGTAGCAAATAACTGTAAATAATTATTTGACAAGTAGAAAATAAAATAAAAAAGTTTAGATTTTCATAGGAACATAGATATATAGCTGGAAGAGACTTCAGAAGCCACCTAATCTGATGTCTTCATTTTAAAGATGAAGAAACCAATGCCCAGGATGGCTAAATTCACTCCAAGGTCCCACAGGCATTAAATCTGTGTTGGGATTTGAGATCTTCTGATGCTTTGAGCTAGTGCTATTTGCATAATGTCACAGATATATAGTCTTCCAATGGAGGTGACCTGTCTCAAATGATACACCAACCCAACTGAGAAAATCACTTCTTATTCCCATCTATTCCATCTTCTGCCATTGGGGTTTTCTCAAATTTTGATCCATGGGGCCTTCACTTTAAAAAAAACATATGGTTAAAGTCAGAACCAGTGGATGATTCAGTGGAAAAACATTGAGCTTAGAATCAGAAAGACTAAGTTTCAAATCTTGCCTCAGACATGTACTAAGTGAATGAAACTGTACAACTTACAACTTAATCTCCTTGTGCCTCAGTTTCTTCATTTACAAAATTAGGATCTTAGACTTAGTGGTTTCCAAGAGGCCCTATCCAGCTCTAAATCTGTGAATGCATGATCCTACAACTCAGTTCTCTCATGTGAAGTGTGGGAATGTGATATTGGAAATTTGGGAGTGTTTTAACTAATTTTGAGGTCCCTGATTTAAACTTCCTGTGGACATTTAGGGCTCTTTCAAACTACATTTCCCATGATCCAACTGGCTTCCTGTCTTATGTAGTGATGTATGACAATTACATAATAACATAAACAGAAGGATAAATAGTGAGTGCCTTGGTTGGTACTTCCTCTTTTCTGCCTTGAGAGCAGGAGCCAGAATAGGAGGAGGAGGCAATAGGGCACAACTTTTCAAACTGACTCTTAAAAGGCAAGTGGCTTCATTTTTCTAATGGATACAAATAAAACCTTTAAAACCATAATATTTTTAAATCTATCCTTTTATATCCATTTTATTTCTTACAGGAAGTACATATTTTCTAGATATGCTAGCAAGATTCTGTCTGGAAAGTCTATCTCATGTCATTTTTTGAGGCATGAAAAAGTAGAAACAGCTCTTCCCCTTCTCCCAAGGAACATGGAACCAGAAAAAGAGGTAAAGTAGTATATAGACAGAAACCACTCCCTAAATTTGTCCTACCCTGCATGCATCCCATTTTACGGTGACGTACTTGTCCTGACAGAGGGGGACAGAAGCAAAAAGGTGTGGTGCATAACGAGAGGTCTCTCTCTGGGTTGGCATGGCTATGGAAGATAGTCTTGAGCAGGAGCTCTGGTGCCTGCTGTGTGCTAGAGGGCTTTTTGCTTGTCAGGCTTCCTGATTCTGCTTAGGTATTTTGCTAGGTGAAATTTTCTGTTCCTTTACTACATTTCTCTTTTTTTCTATATCTCCATTTTTATTAAAAACTTAATTGTTAAAAGCTACTCAGACTCCTGACTTGAGAGAAAATTTTATAATGGTGACCACAATCTTTTTAATTAATATTACATTTAATAATTTTACTTTCATTTATTACAGTAGAAATGTGAAGAAGTCAGGGCATATTTTCAATTACTCCAAGTATAAGAGAGAAATGAGTGTGCTTCATTTGGGTCCCAGTTTCCTGACTGTTTCATATACCAAAGGACTAGATTTCCAGAGTCTTTTTAGTAGAGATAGTGCTACTGGTGGAAGAAACAAAGTGTCAGGAAGTAAACTGAGAAATAAGGGTGGGAGGCCAGTCAATTAAGACACATTGGCTAAGATACTACTATATACTGAGTGATTCAGTAGTATATGTATGTCCCTTCCCTAAAGGAGTTCACTAATTAATTTTCTCTTCCCCAGCCCCCCACCCCCCGCCCAGACTTTTGAATTCATTGGTGTGGAAGAACTCCTAGTGTCAAAATTAGCTTCCTCCCTCCAGCTTTGATACAAATCAGGCAATTTATCCCATAATACACAAGTTTTAAAGAGTCACTTGAGAGCATTTTGAGATTATGTGACTTGTCTAAGGTCACACAGAGAGCAGGTATCATTTTCAGGTCTTGAAATCATTCATCCTGACTCTTGTGCTGTTACTCTATTTACTACTGTACTCCGCCCCTCATTCTCTGCTTAATGATGCATCAATATAAAGATTTTTTAAAAAAGATTAAATCATGAAATGACATTAATAGTACCTGATATTAATACATAAAAACTCAATTAAATCTTATATGATACTTCTATAAATGATTTTATATATGGATTATTATAATTTTTAAGCCATTGCTTAGATCAGACTTCAATGCTCTGAAGAACTCTCTGATCGCAAGGAGCATTTCTCATTCTTTTTTTTTTCCCCCCACAGAATGACCAGTATAGGAACTGGCACTGAATAGAATCTATGTAATTTTAACTGAATGAATGGATTGACTGTGCATGAGAGCATTATGGGGTATTATGACCAGGAAGGAGTTTCCTTTTTGATGGGACAGCTTCTTTCTAGAAGCACATATTCATTACAAACAACCCAGGTTCATTACTCAAGACCAAAAGTCATGGAACTAACAATTTTGCTTTTCTTTCACAGGTTTTCCAAAATATATGGTTCCTTCTAATTATCCTCTGATATCCTCTTAACACACTATCTTGAAAACGGTTCTGTTATTTTTTCCCTCCCAGAAACAGTTCTATTGCCACATCAGTAGCAATAGAAATGAATTTCATCAACTCATAAGTTAATTTTGTCACTTTTACAACTTACCTTGCCAACATCCCTGGGAAAAGGCTGTCTCTGATTTTCAGGAATTAAGATAGGCGATACCACAATGGATCTTTTCTGCCTGGGGACTGCAGAAGTCTTAGCATATGTAAAGATTTCCTGAAAAAGAGAGAAGGAAATCAGATTTATTTACTAAAATCTTTCCAAGAAAAGAGCTATCATACCTTGGACATCCTTCTTATTACATGAAAACTCACAGCTGTTTGGATATTGTTAATATATTCCATCAAAAATCATTAACAGAAAGTACCTCATTAGATCATACTAAATCTGACATTGTGACTCATAGTGATAGCCATTAAGCTATTTTATCTGTTCCTCCAAATCATTCTATTCACCCTGTCAGTCTTGATTTATGCGTCATCCAACGCTGGCACATTTTTATACTTAACCTGTCAAGTGGGTGGATTTCTGAGTATTAAAAATCTATAGTCAAACCTCTGCATATAAAAGTGGATCCTCCATGCCAGGTTAGCCACCTGTTAGTCACAAACTAGGTCCCCAAAGACCAAAGCTCAGTCATATGAAAACCCATTTAAAGGTCTAACAATATCAAAAATCAATAGTACCATCACCTGCCCCTCAATAAGCAATGTTTCAGCATAGTGATATGGATTGAAGTTATTTGTAGATTCTTGCCAGATACCTTCCCTATCTTTCATGTCTTGATATTCTCAGTATAGTCTCTAGAGCCCCATGACCAAAAAGTATCTGCTAAACACGAGGGTAATGATGTTGGAACTCCTCCCTAGTTTCTAAGTATACTCAAGATGAACCAAAGGCATTTCTCTTCTTTCAGATTCAATTCATAAAATTTTTTAATGCTATGACATTTTCCCATTTCTTTAACTTAAAAAAATGAATATTGAGGTTTCAATGTAACTTCAGGTAACAAACAAAAGCATCACATGTGAGTTGTGTATGTGTGTGTGTGTGCATGTTGTTCTTTTTTATATTAGGATTGTCAGGTACTAATATCTAATGACAAAAATAAATAACATAAATAGGACCACAAATTTTATATT
Organism: Gracilinanus agilis; assembly: GCF_016433145.1. Classification (NCBI taxonomy): domain Eukaryota; kingdom Metazoa; phylum Chordata; class Mammalia; order Didelphimorphia; family Didelphidae; genus Gracilinanus; species Gracilinanus agilis. The sequence continues at coordinate 216,008,456 of NC_058131.1, forward strand.
TTATGGACAATGTAAAAAGCAGTGGTACTGGTAGGCAGAATTTGTATCTGAACTCTGCAGTTTACCACCAGTGTGATCTTGGGCTAGTCATTCAATCTCCTCATGCCTCAGCTTCCTCATCTACAAAACAAGAGCAAGAAATTAGAAGTGTTATGAGGTTTCTTCCAGTTCTAGGTCTATGATCATATAAAAATGTGTTAATGAGAAATGAAAAATCTTATTCTATATTCTTAATAAGGGAGATAGGATCAATCAACCGATCAATAAATATTTATTAAACTCCTACTATTTGCCAGGCATTATAATCTGGTGCAATGGCTTGGTCTAAGGATCAAAAGAGATGAGTTTTAATTATACTGGTAACTATCTCTACATAAGATGATTGGGGGTTGAAGAGGGTGGAAGAGAGCAATTATATTAAATCTGTGTACAACTTTGAAGTTTTTAAAGCATTTTTTCTCACTTGATCTCAATAATTTTAGGATGTTGGTAGGGTAATTATTATTACTCAATTTTTATAGATGAGGAAAATGAAGTTTCAATCAATGCAATGTTACATTGTATTCTCCAGAATTTTTGAAGTTCAGATGAGCTTCACTTAAGTAAATTATATGTTTCAAAGAATCCAACTTGTCTTTTGAAGGAAATGAGTTAAGGAAAAAGTTTTTTTTTTCTATAAATTGAGAAACTGAATTCAATCTTCTGCCCCTGAGCATTTGCACTACTGCTCACATCTAGAATGCCTAACTCTTGTATCACCTCTATAAGAGGGCTGCCTAGATGTAGAATTACACAATCAGGTTCAAAACTGGACAGGTCTATACAGAATTACCCATATAATATCTCAGAAAACCAATCATCCATTCTAAACTTGAAGACCTCCAGTAATCAGGGAACCTACTCTGTCCAGTTGTGAATAACTTGTATTATTAGAAGGTTTTTTTACATGAAACTGAAATCCAAGTCTCTACAGCTTACAGCAGACATCTTCAACTATCTGAAGACAGTGATTATGTTCCTATTAGTCTTCTCTTCTTCAGACCCAACAAGTCCCATTCCTTCTACTAATATTTGTATGGCATAGTTTCCAGTCCTTTGACTATCCTAGTTCTTTGGACACATTTCTTGCTTGCTGATGTAGTTCCTGAAAGATGCTGCCTAGAATGGAAAATAATACTTTAGATATAGTGTGATTAGGACAGAGTATTAATGGGACTATTACATCCTTTGTTCTACACACTCTACCCCTCTTAATACAGCCTAAGGTTAAATTAACATTCCTTTGGCTGTACCTTTTCTATATAGCTATTTAGTTCAGTCATTCAGCTTAAATCCTGAGACCTTTCTAGCCCAACATTTTGAAATCTTGTACTTGAATTTCATTTCACTGGATTTTATCCATTATCCTAGTTTGAAGAGAGCTTGGATTCTGACTGATTCTGAATTATGAATTATAGCCCATTCAAAATGTTAGCTCTTTCTCCCCACTATGTGTCATTTGCATTTTTATAAGTGTGTTAGCCTTGTCTTCATCCAGGATGATGATTACAAAGGTTGAAAAGCACAGGACCAAAGGCGGATCCCTAGGGCACTTCACAAGAGACCTCCTTCCAAATGGAAATTAATCCATTAATTACTACTCTGAAGGGGAAGTCATTTAACTAGTTCCTAATCCAGTAAATATCCTGGCAATTTGCAGTTTAGGATATACTTCATTATCTGATTTTATCTTTATGACTACCCTGTGGGTTAGGTAGCATAAATATTATTCTCTCCATTATATTAAATATAATGACAAAAACTGAGGTAAAGATAAGTGAGTTGTCCAAAATCAAAGTGTAGTGATGTTATACTTTGAGTTAAAGATTAAGAGAAGAAAGAGACCTAATAGGCTGTCTTGTTTAATTCATACTGAATTCGAATCATTCCTATAAAATCCCAACAACATATACGATAAGCATTCTTTGGAACTATACTTGAGGACCATTGATGGTAGAGAATTTACTATTTCTAGACAATCCATATCATTTGGAGGTAACACTAATTGTTGGGAAGTGTTATTTTGTTTCAAGCTAAAAGGTTAAAAAGAACAACTTTTACTCATTTCTCCTCTTGTGAATATACTATCCACCTTGAAAGACTGTTGTGAACAAAGTGCCTTGTAAATCTTTGAGTGCTACATAAAAGTGACTATTATTATTTCCTATAGTTCTAAAAATATCTTTAGGGTCTTCATTCCACGGTTTCTTCAGTCATCACTAGATTGATGCTACTTTTACAAGCTGACCATTCTCAGCCCCTATTCCACTGTCCTTGCTTCATCTTTGAATGTATTTGCTCTTAACTTTGAAAAGCATCATCTTATAAGTGGATTTTTAACTCATATTTCTAAATGATGGAGGTAGCTTATAGATATGACTTGTTACTCTTGAAACTGATTTTTTAATCACCAAATAACTGAATTTAAGAATTAGATTTTACAAGCCATCTAGTTCAACCCCTATTTGAAGCCTTCTGCATCACACTCAAGTGGTCATCCAGATTTTGTTTGAAGACGTCCAGTGATGGAGACCCCACTGCTTCCATAGCTCATTTCACCATTGCATATTTTTAGCAAGTTTTTCTTTATATCATACATACCACTGCCCTTTTTTCAACTTTCATTCAGGGCTTCTTTCTAGTTGTTTTCTCTGCAGCTGAGCAGGATGAATTTACAGCTTCTTCTTATGAAGTATGAGGATGTTGACCTCATGACTATGTGGTGTTGTCATCTGTTCCAACAGTGTGCCTATCGGTGTAACTTTGATTGGTTTTAAAGAGGAAATTCTTTCTTGTAACATACAGAGATCTCTCTCATCTTCATTCTGTGTATCATGTACTGTGATTTCTTTAAGTTCACCTCTCACTCAACTGTGACCCTAACTATAGTATATTCTCTGATCTGCTTGTCAGTGTTTGCAGCAGGATTCTGGTAAAATCTTGTAATCAGTTTAAATAATGCTAGTTACCTCGAGTTTCAAAATTCTATTGTGAATACCATTGCCATATTTTTTTATTTTATATGGAGGAATCTGTGTTGTCACAGGAAAAATATTGAGTCTAGAGCCAGAGTATTTGGGTTCAAATAGACATATGTCAAAGGTAGGCTGGATCTGCCACTGGTCTTCTCCTTTGCCACAGGGGAAGTAAATACTGCAGCAGTGCTACTCAGTGTGCCAGTATCCCTCTTGGGATAAGGAAACTGAGATCCATAGAACCAAAATTGTGCATACAAGCTCACAAAGCTAATGTCAGAACTAAAATTTGAACTGAGATCTATTGAGTATAGATTAGAGGCTGCTTTCCAATACGTCACCTCCTGGACCAAAGAGATGCCACATAAAATATTTTATACATCCAACAGCTAATTGAAGTCCACTGAATATTTATACAGTTGAGCTTTATAAGCATCTGCCCAAAGAAAGTCAGGAGAGAATGTCATTTGTTGTTGTTCAGTATTTTCCAGTCATGTCTGACTATCCATGACTTCATTTGGGATTTTGTTGGAAAAGATATTGGAATGGTCCATTTCCTTCTCCAGCTCATTTTATGGATGGGGAAACTGAGGCAAACACGATCAAATGACTTGTTCAGAATCACACAGCTAGTTTAATGGCTGAGACTGGAATTGAACAAATAAAGATGAATTTTACTGATTCCAAGACCATTGCTTTATTCCTTGCACCATTTAGCTGCCCAATACAAGGAAACTCAAAATTCTTCATTAACCAAGATATCCATATTGGTTGGGCAAAAATTTTGAGAGGTTATGGGATCATCATCTAAAGAACTGCACAGACAGTGGAGTGAGAGTCAGGCCTAGAGACAGGAGGTCCTAGGTTCAAACCCGGCCTCAGCCACTTCCCAGCTGTGTGACTCTGGGCAAGTCACTTGACCCCCATTGCCCACCCTTACCACTCTTCCACCTATGAGACAATACACCGAAGTACAAGGGTTTAAAAAAAAAAAAAAGAACTGCACAGAAAAATGACTGGCTGATCAAGGGCCTTATTTCTTAAGGGCTGCACTTTTAAAAACCCTTACTTTCGCAATACAAAAACCCAGGACAATTCTGAGGGATTTATGGTAAAGAAAGCTACCCACGTCCAGAGGAAGGACTGCAGGAGAGGAAACATGTAAGAAAAACAGTTGCTTGAACGCATGGGCTGGGGTGGACATGATTGAGGATGTGGACTTGAAACTACCACACCAATGCAACTACCAACAATTTGGAAATAGGTCTTGATCAAGGACACATGATAAAACCAGTGGAAATGTGTGTCGGCCATGGGTCGGGGGAGTGCGGGGGGTGAAGGGGAAAGTAGGAGCATGAATCATGTAACCATGTTAAAAATGATTATTAATAAATGTTTAAAATTTTTAAAAAACCCTTACTTTCTGTGTTAGTAGCAACTCAAAGAGAGAAGGGCAAGAGTTCAGTAACTGGGTTAAGTGACGTGCTCGTGGTCACACAGCTAATAAATGTCTGAGATCAGAATTGAACTAACTCCGGACCTACTCTGTCCATTGAGCCACCTGAAGGTCCCTTAAGAGACACTATTTTTTTTAAGTTTGAAGGACACAGACTCTCTGGGGAAGCAGAAATGTAACAATTTCAACATTTTCAAAAGAATCAGAATTAGTCAGAACTGAAAAAGTAAAAAGGTGGCACTGGAAAAAAGAAAAGTGGGAAGTTATATTCTTTGTTTTAGTGACCCAGTATTCAGCACAAAGACTGGTAAGTAACATGTGTTTAATAAATACTGCTTAATTGATTGACAGATTGATGGAAAAGAGTGAATTTTTTTCACAAATAATTAGTATGTAATAACTGTGAATTGTGGCAGTCTGATGGTAGGCAAAGGACCATAAACATGGAAATGTGTTGTGTGTAAATTACCTCTTATGATAATTTGTGAGGATAAAATGAGATAATGGACGTGGAAGTACTTGGAAACAAGGTAAAGTGCTACACAAATGCAAGCTATTTTGAATGTGCCAGAGAACACGGATATTATAAAACAATTCATTCCAATATCATGAACAAATGGATGAAATCAATTTAACAAAATATCTAGAATTGCAGAATATCAGAGCTAGGAAAGATCTTAGATATCATCATTCTGCAAGTGAATAAACTGAGGCTACAGAATGCCAGTCCCTCTTAATTCTAGTGCCTTCAAGCTACTAATTATTTCTTATTTATCCTGTATACAGCTTGTTTGTATAGTTGTTTACATGTTGTTTTCCCCATTAAAGTGGGAACTTCACAAGGGCAAGTGTAGTCTTTTGTATTTCATTGTATCCTTGAAACCCCAGATATTAACATGGTTCTGGGTACATAGTAAATACTTAATAAATGTTTACTGATTGATTTGTAAAAGAAAAAGACTCTGCCCAAGAGTCTGAAGACCTGAGTTAAAATCATAGCACCAGTGCCAACTACCTGTATGATACTAGATGATTCCCTTTAACTTTCTAAAATTTGGTTTCTTCATTTATAACATGGATATAATAAAACTAGAACTCTCTATATCATATGGTTTTGTGAATTTTTCTGTATTCTAAAATATTAAAGAAATGGGAGATATGATTATTAAGTAATTCAGCCATAGTCACATGAGTTAATGTGGAAATGAGAACTGAACCTAAATCTCCTTACTTTCTAGTCCAGCATTCTTTATAATTTGTGAGTTTTCCTTAATTTTCTTTTCCTTCTTTACCCCTTTTTCACAGAAGAAAATGATGGATCCATTCAAGAAAAAAGAAAAAAAAGGTAGATTCAAGATAGTTTCAAAATAATAAAAATTTACATTTATGTAGTACTATATAATAATCATAGTGTTATTTGGGACAATAATAATCCATAGTTTGCAAAGCACTTTACAAATATTTCACTGAGTTCTTAAAATAACTATTGAAGATAGGAGTCATTATTACTCCCATTCTATAGATGTGCTAACTAGGGATATTTTTTACTATGGAATAAATTAATGGTAATTCAGTCCCAGGTCACCTAGACTTCCAAGCAATCTAGAAGAATGATGATGAACCTTTTAGAGCCCAAACAGCAACCCTCATGTCCCATGTGAGCCACCACCCCCTTACCCCAGATGGAGGAGGGAGGAGGCACTCCCAATCAGATACTGGGCAGAGAGGTGAGTGATATGAAAAAAAGGACTCAGTGAAAGGGAAGCAGCCTCCACTGGTACATGTGTAAGAGGTTCACCAACACAGATCTACAATATACTCACACTGTCATAGCCTACAAAATACCTATTAATACATAGGTGCAAAGATGGGCATATTAACACATTCTCATAGCACAGTCACGAGAATTAAAGAAAGACATGGCATTACAGATCGTCTAACTTGAGTCCTTGCATTTTTTCCCCATAGGATGGAGTAGGAATGACAGAGGTTGAGTTCTAGAGAGGAGGATTCTTCAAGCTTAGAATTCACTCCCTTTTCACCTTTGTTTCTTCTAATCCTTAGCTTCCCCAATGGCTAAGTTCATGTCCTATTTCTTGGGAAAGTTTCTCTTCATCTCATTAGCCATTAATGCTCTTTCCTTTCTCTTCCTCATACATGTTTATACTTAACTTTTTAAATGTTGTAAAGTAAAATGCAAACCATTTAGGGGAAAAACTCTACATGTGTGAATGTGTATATGTGTATATGTGTGTATATATATATATGTGTATATATATATTTAAGCATATGGTGAAGACATTTTAAACAAACTTACACATATATACATAATCATGCATATATATACTAAATATATCCTACCCTTAAGGAGCTTAAATTTTACTTTACAACATTTAAAAACATATATGTGTGTGTGTGTATGAAACTGTTATTTTACACATTTTTATACTTTTTTATATATTTGTATATATAATACATATAGTAAAGGTAACATGTATACATATTCATATAGCTATGTTAGGATATATATGTGTATATGTATATGAGTGGGAGAGACAGAGACAGATTGTTCTATCCTCAGTGTTTGTTTTATCAAATGGAGAAATAGAATTCATAATTGTGTGCTCTACCCCACTCCTGTTAGATACTCTCTGTAGTCCAGAAAAAAGTGACTTTACAAAATTTCCAGATACTGGAAAGTTGGGGTGCAGTCTGAGAAAGTAGAAGAATCCTACAATAGGAAAATTTAAACACTTAAATCTAGGGGGCGTAAACCACAACTCTGGGGAGAAGCTTCTGTAAGGCTTTTCATTAGAAGCTCCACTCCCTTCTTATGGGGCCTTAGCATATCAGTTCACGGTCCTTCATTTTAGACCTTCATTCATCCCCAAGGTTCTTCCTTAGGAAGAATTTTTGTTGTGCTAAATATACATTGTAGATTACTTATATGTTGTATAATCCTACGGACAAGTTTGCCTAGAAAGACGATATAGAAACAAAACTGGTGGGAATGGGGAATGAATGAATTGATGGAGTTCTTTTCCCAGCCACAATCACAAGTACATCCCATAGGACTACAAGCTAATTAGCTAATCTGAAGTAGATATTACCTTTGAACTGACTTTCCCATAGGATCATAAATAAAGAATTAGGATCTTCAAGGCCATAAAGTCCAACCTCTTCATCTTATGGATGAGAAAACTGAGGCTGGGAGAGTTTAAGTAAGTTTCTTGCTCATTTTCCCACTGTTACTAAGTTTCTAAATGCAGAACTTAAAAGATTTTTTTCTGATTCTGAGTCCCAGATTTCAGCCACTCAGCTCTATACCTGCCTTCAGGAATAGAATAGCCTATCTTGACCCAAAGGTGCCTGCCTGCCTCTTGCCACTCTAATCTTGTTAGATATTCCACCTTCTCATCCATTCCTCTCCTTTGCCAGCTAGAGAATCCAGTTCATTCCATCCTGTATCCATAAAGATGGTGAAAAAAGAATTCTATCTCAAGTTTCCTAGCTTAGCTTCGAGTTGGTCTCATGGCTATTAATTTACCTTCAGCCCTAGGAGTTGGTCTTGGGAGCTAGATTTCCAACTCCCATATTTGAGTTTTCTGGAGTTTGTGTCCTGATATGAATCCAGGTTTTCTCCGTGACTAGGAACTTGATGACAGCTGCTTAAACAGTATACCACACACACACACACACACACACACACACACACACACATTAATTTCTACCATTTGCTCCCTCATATGCTCATCCCTAGCCTTCAATGTGGTTGGGCAAGAACTAATTGGTCCTTTATCACCTAGATGAACACTCACCTGGACTTCTTGATTCTTCTGATCCCTTCATGCTTGAACTAAACTTCTGATTTCACATCTAGACTATGGTTCTAATTCCTTGACTATCACCTGCACCGTCCCTTCCTGGATTGAGCTACAGCCATGATTGATGATTGTTGGGATTTATAAACTGTGTGGGATTCAGCTGACCTGATCTTACTTCTACCTTTTGTATTCATATAAGTAGTAAAACTATACAATAGAACTGGATCAGACTTTAGTGTTCATTTAGTCTAATGAATTAATGTTATAGAGAATCAAATTGAAGCCCAAATCAGGGAAGGTCATTCTGCCACACAAGTTGGTGGCAGAGCTAGGACTAGTTCATGAAGAAATATGCAATTAACTATATATACATTATATGTACAGAGTAAGTGAAAGATAATCTTAGAGGAAAGGCAATAGCCATGGGATGAAGGGGAGACAATATCAAACAGGGCACTCAGGGAAGATCTCTTGCAGAAAGTAGGATGTGGATTTAATTGGGAAGGAGGCCACAGAAGCCAGGATTGAGGAGAGAGAGAACATTCTAAGCCTGGGGGTTATGAAAATGTGGAAATGAGCAGTGTTGCGAGATGGACTGTACTATGTGCAGAACAGCAAAGACAACATTGCTGGGTCGTAGAATATGTAAAGGGACATAAAGTATAAGAGGGTACCTGGAAAGGTAGCAAGGGGCCAAGATTGTGAAGGGCTTTAAAAGCAAAAGAAAGGATTTTTTAAAATAATAGACAACAATAAATAAAATAAAATAAACCATTCATTTTATTTAATAGTATTATTAATTTTAATAATAGAATTATTTTTATTATAATATCAAATGATATTTAATTCTTAAAATAAACATTAATTAATGATAATTAATAATAAGTAAAAATAAATTTAAAATATTTTGGTGATATTGCAGAGTCACTGGATTTTATTGAATGGGGGTTTGGGGAGTGACTTGGGTCAGACCTTTGCTTTAGGAAAATCATTTGAGCAGCTGAGTGGAGGAGGAATTGGAGTGAGAACAGCAGCAGCAGAAGTATTAATAAATAACTTACATTTCTTTAATGCATACTGTGTGCCAAGTGGTGTATTAAACACTTTACAAATATTATCTCATTTGAAACTCACAAAAGCCCTAGAAGGTAGATACTATTATTATCCTCTTTATAGTTGAGGAAACTGAGGCAAAAAGATGTTAAATGATTTGCCCAAGATCATATTCCTAATAAGTGCCTGTATTTGGAATGAGGTCTTCCCATCTCCAGGACCAGCACTGAATATTAGTTTACTTGATGCACTGAAATTACCCAGAAGTTTATTGCAATGAGCTAAGCAGGAGGTAATGGGAGTGGCAGTTGTATAAGGGGAAAGAAGAGGACACAAATGAGAGTTTTTGAAGGTAGAAACAAGAAGACATGGCTACAAACTGGATATGCTGTGTACTGAGTGCTATAGGTAGGAGACTTAAAACACCATTTGGGAATCAAATGATAAATTTTCATTATACAATGCTTCTCATAAATGCTAGTTATTAGGGAGAAGGCATTATGATCATTATGCACTTTGAAGGTCCCTTTTCTTTGACTGAAGACATAGGTCTGCTCAGACTCCTAGTCCTTGCCTTCTCAAGACTCACATTTACCGAAGTAATCAAAATGAAGGCTGAGAAGGAATGATCTGTATGCCTAAAGGGAAATGACTTATTAGATCACCAGACTAGAACAGCTGCAAGGGAAATTTCACCAGCACAGAAAGACTCAACAAGTCTCCAATTTGACCAAGGGCAAAACCTGACTGTCAGGAAGAGTATGATTGCCTATAACTGCTGCTATGACAGGACCGGCTGGGTCCAACTTTTGCCAGATACAGCCAGCCATGTGGATCTCATTATGAGGAAAGTTGCTAAAAGAATCATTCAGGGCTCTTCAAGTTTATGTTGAACACAAAAAATATCCAGTGCAGCCTAACTTCTGGACCTGAAAAGAGGTCTGAACTTTTGTCCTTGGTTCAGTTTTACACTTGCCGACAAAATAAAAGGACCTAGGTAGATTCAACACTGTTGGAACTTGCAAAGATCATCAGCTTAAAAATGACCTTTCTGAAAGGAAATTTGGAAATTTAAAAACTAGGTGATCATAAACAAACTGTGGTGACATCATCAAAAAAAAGTTTCAATTATGTAGATGACTCCCTAATCAATATAACCAGGAAAGAGTCTCCTGAGCTCCAGTATTGAATATCCATCTACCTCCAGAACATTTCAAACTGGACATTCTATAAACGTATGAAACTCAAAAAAAAACCTCATTGTCTCTTCCTAAAATGTACCCCTCTTCCAAATCTTTCCATTTCTGTTAAGGAACCAGCATCCTTCCAGTAACAATTCCAGTAACAAAAATATTTTGACATCTCAGCAAAATCCTTAGCTTGTCACACTCACTCATCCAGTATGTGCATTCTAGTACCAAGAAGTATAGATTCTACCTTAGTAATATCTCTCACATCTATCTCCTCCCCATCCCACTCAAACCATCAGCATACCAATTTGGGTCACTCTCACCTCTTGCCAGGTCTATGGCAATTTCTCGCAATTAATTTCCCTGCTTTACTCCTACTCTTTCCAATTCATTTTCTATATAGCTACCAAATTGATATTGCTAATGAAAAGATCTATGTCACTTCTTTGATTTATGAGCTCAACTAGTATCCTACTGCCTTCAATAATAATTACAAATCTTTAAGTATTTATAGTGGTAGAGTGCCTGGTCTTGAGTTAGGAAAACTCATCTTGATGAATTCACATATTGCCTCAGACACTTATTGTTTGACTCTGGGCTAGGTACTTATCACTATTTGCCTCACTCATCTGTAAAATGAGCTTAAGAAGGAAATGACAAAACACTCCAATATCTTTGTCGAGAAAAAATCCAAAATGCGGTCACAAAAATCAGATACTCCCATTCTACCCTGTCATCATCGGAAATATTGTGCTCAGTTCTGGATACTGTGCATTAAGACAAACAATAGGAGGGAGTCCAGAGGGTGGTGAAGGATCTGAAGACCATGCCACATGAAGAATTGGGCATTTTTACCATGGATAAGAGAAAATTTAGGCAGAGCAATGAGATGCCTATTCAAGCAATGGAAGGGTTATCAGGGGAGGACATGTTCCATTTGGCCCTAGAAGATAAAACCATGAGCAATATATAGAACACTCAAGAGAGGCACATGAGCTCAATATTAAGAAAAAAAAAGTTTTAAACTGGACATTTTAGATGAATAAAAGAAATTTGTTATACATTACATACACTATATATAAAGATTTGGATGGTTACCACTGGGGGACAAGTCTCCAAATAAAATAATCCCTTAAGACATTTTGTTCTAGGTGTTTTTTTTTTTAATGGGTAGGAATTACTTTTATAAATTAGCTCTATAAAGTCATTAAGTCTTGTGTTTTTCACGCATGATAGTATCTCATCTCTAGAAACATTCTTAAAGATAGTTTTTTCCAACTTTCCTCACTATACAGGAATCCCTTCTACAGCATCCCAGGCAGGTGATTTCCAGTCTCTGGTTAATGCCTCTAGAAACAGGGTGGATATGAGAGAACCTCCATTCGCTAAAGCAGTCCATTAAATTTTTAGATAGTTCTTTCTATCTATCTCTCTATCTCTCTATATTTAATATGTAAAAGAATGATGCTCAAATCAATCAGTACTTTGTAATGCCTAATGTTTTGAAAGTCCCCTGCTGGAAAAATAGCAATCAAAGACATCTTGAAGAGTATCAGCCAACAGATTAGCAGAGCTACACATATTGCAGCTGTTTATATCCAAAGATTGCCAGCCTTCTCCATCTCAACAAAGATATCAAGTTTGAGATTTAACTCCAGGAAAACACAATTCTCTTGGCAGAAGAAGGAAGTGCTCCTATCAACAGAATCATCTTTGTAAACCCTCAAGGTGATAAGAGGGTGAAATCCCCTTCAAGGGCATTTGGGCAATTTCCTGGCAACAAATGGTGTTGTCCATTCTCTGTACAAGTCATCTAGGAAGACTATGGAAGAATAATGGCCACTGTTCCAAGAAAAAGAACATAGAAAGTAACAGGGATTGCAAAAGCTATATAGACCAGGCCACACCAACCCAAAACTCCCACTCATCATCAATCAACAAGTATTTAGTAAGTTCCAACTGTATGCCACCCACTGAGCAAAGTATTGAGGATATCTTTTAATTAATTACATTTAAATACAAAAATGAAAAAAAAAATACTTGCCCTATTACCCACACACTATTACCAACATGTTGTCATCCAGCATCTGCTTGAAAACCCACCCTGAGAGGAAACTCAAAATGGTAAGGGAGCTTTTCCTTACCTTAGAATGAAATCTATATCAAACAGATTACTCCATTCATTCATTCAGTAATAATTTGTTACTCCCAGTTTTGCCCTCAGAGGCCAAATAACTTCTTATAAATAATAGCTTGTCAATACTTAAAGACAATCATTGTATTCTTAGAGTCTTTCTTTCTACACACTAACATTATCTGTTGACCTAGCATGACAGGGAGAATAGGGGGAAAGTGGGTAGAGTGCCAAACCTGAAGTCAGGAAGATTCATCTTCATGAATTCAAATTTGGCTTCAGATAATATTACTACCTGTGTGACCCTAGAAATGTCACCTAACACAGTTTGTCTCAATTTCCTCATTTGTAAAATGTCTTGGGAAAGGAAATGGCAAACCACTACAGTATCTTTGCCAAAATCTGAAATGGGGTCATGGAGAATCAGATATGACTGAAATACAACTGAACTAGCCTAACAAGGGGAAAGCTCGTACATTAAGAATTGTGGAGTCATTCGTAGCAGCGTGGTGATGATTCAGTCCCTACCAGTATCTCCTGCCTTGGTCCCTTAGACAGGTAAGTTAGATCACCAACTAGGAAGGTGAGCATAGGACTTCATATTGTCTAGCTATGCGCTAAGTAGGATACCAGAACAACAAATATGGAGGAAATCTATAATTGCTATAGACAACCTGTGGGAAAGCCTTCCCAGGTCTGCCTCTGTCAGCAGTCTGCCAGATGCTCAGAACAAGAACCTCCCCAGTTTCTCATTGGAAGTCCCACCTGAGGCTTCATGATTAGCTAGCACCAGTTTGCATCTTCCCAAAGATGCTTCCTCTTTACCTTTCATTTCTTAAACCCATATTTTAAAACCAGGTCATCCCTGAAGTTATGCAAACCCAGAACATCTTTCTGTCACTTGTTCTTAAATAGCAACCTCTCGACATGTGGACTGTTAGGGAGAAAAAAAAGAATATGAAAATTCACCAAACCACTCACAGAGAGCAATTTTCCTTATAACATTTCAGGAATTTGGCAGGAGCAACAACAACATAATCAAAATTCACTCTTTTCATTTTAGGTGAAAAATGTTTTGAACATATTTAGATTCTTTAGCCAAAGGTTCATTTAACCACATATGACAGTGATGGGAATATAATGGATACAATTTTACTCTAAGAGGTTATCAGCTGCTGTGGCATTGATAAAATATTCATGTAAAACAGCCACAACTGAGCACCTGCAGAGTTTTACAGACAGGCTCATTTTTTGATTACACACACACGTATTACATATTTACTGGTTGTGTTAACTTGAGTTTAGAGGCTCTGAGCATGTGGGCAATAGAAACAAAGTCGTATGTGTGTGGGCAATAGAAACAAGGGCCATTCTTTGTAATATTTTGGACACTTGTGTTATCTTTTAAGGAAATCCCATATTGGATATTCTGAAGTTGCCAAGTATATTTCAATACCACAGCACAAGGCTGGGCACCAAGTAGGGGATAAGAACAGCAGCTATAAATATATATATATATATATATATATATATATATTTATTTATTTATTTATTTATTTATTTATTTATTTATGCTATTAAAAAAAGCTGATTCTAGGGAACTCACATTACACATGTGAAACTTAAGGGGAAGAGAATAAAACAAACATTCTCAAGCACTTACCATGTGCTTTGAGGTAAAAATTATCATATTATAGTTGAAGAAACTGAGGTAAATAGATTAAGTGACTTGGCCAGGTTCACACAGCTAGAAAGTATCTAAGGCAAGCTTTGAACTTAGGTCTTTTTTTCTTCAAGCTCAGCACATTATCCACTACATTATGATAAACCATATGGTGAATTACATTAAATATATTAAAGTTTTCCCATAGGTGATGCAGCCATATAATATTGATAGAAATAGTTATATGAAAGAGATGATTTTAGAAAACTTGAATGATTTTGGATATTAACACTTTCAATTTTCCCTAATGCAATAAAGACTACCTTTCATTGTCCTATTACAGTGTCTGTTAACTTCCTTTAAAAAAAATATCCTTACCTTCTGCCTTAGAATCGATACTATCATTTCCAAGGCAAAATGGTAAGGAATAGTTAATTGGGGTTCAGTGATTTGCCCAGAGTATGTGTGTGTGTGTGTGTGTGTGTGTGTGTGTGTGTGTGTGTGTATACATATATATATATATGTATACTTTTTGAGCTACCTCAATGGGCTGTCTATCTGTATTTCAAAATCTAGGCAATATATATTCTTCATACACATTGATTTTTCTGAGTACATTACAAGAAACTGTAATACCTAGACAACTTTAGTATATGGAAAATCTTTGTTCTATCTGAACTCCTTAACAATCCTCCATGACAATGAGAAACTCTTTTATTATCATATCTCCTTGTTAGATACTGATTAGAGGATTACCATACAAATTTTATCTGTGATTATAACTGGTATGTATTTAAAACAATCTGCAAGCATCATCTGCAATGAGGACAATTAGAAGCCTTCTCAATAAGATCAGGAGTGAAGCAAGGATGCCCATTATCACCTCTATTATTTAATATTGTTCCAGAAATGCTAGCAGTAGCAATTAGAGAAGAAAAAGAAATTGAAGGGATTACAGTAAGCAACAAGGAAACTAAACTATCACTCTTTGCAGATGATAAGATGATATACTTAAAGAATCTCAGAAAATCCACTGAAAGACTAGAGGAAATAATTAATAACTTTAGCAAAGTTGCAGGGTACAAGATGAATCCAAATAAATCAACAGAATTTCTATATATTTCCAACCAAACTCAGCAGCAGGAGTCAGAAAGAGAAACTCCATGTAAAATCACTCTACACAATACAAAATATTTAGACACCTATCTGCCAAGACAAACACAGGAATGATATGAACACAACTACAAAACACTTTTCACACAATTAAAACTAGATCTAAATAATTGTAAAAACATTAATTGCTCCTGGGTAGGATGAGCTAATATGATAAAAATGACAATTCTACCCAAATTAATGTACTTATTCAGGGCCATACCTATAAAACTACCAAAAAACTTTTTTTAATAAATTAGAAAAAAATTATAACAAAGTTCATCTAGAAGAACAAAAGAACAAGAATATCAAGGGAAATAATGAAAAAAAAACTGTGAAGGATGGGGGCCTAGCAGTACCAGATCTTAAAATGTACTATAAAGCCGTGATTATCAGAACAATATGGTACTGGCTAAGAGACAGAAGGGTGGATCAATGTAACTAAAATTAGAAGGAAAGCAAGAAATTCAGAGAGCATTTTTATAACAAAACTCTCTGACAAAGGTTTAATTTCCCTAATATATAAGGAACTAAGTCAAATTTACAAATAATCAAGCCATTCCCCAATCAACAAATGGTCAAGGGACAGTTTTCAGAGGACGAAATCCAAACTATCAATAAGCACATGAAAAAGTGTTCTAAATCCCTCCTGATTAGAGAATTGCAAATTAAAATAACTCTGAGATATCACCTTATACCTAGCAGAATGGTTAATATGTCAGCAAAGGAAAATGATAAATGTTGGAGGAGATGTGGCAAAATTGAGACACTAATACACTGCTGGTAGAGTTGTGAATTGATCCAACCATTCTGGAGGGCAATTTGGAACTGTGTGTAAATGACTTTAAAAGAATGCCTACCCTTTGATCCAGCCATACTACTGTTGGGTTTGTATCCCAAAGAGATAATAAGGAAAAAGAATTGTACCAAAATATTCAAAGCCTCACTCTGTGGTGGAAAAAAATGGGAAATTAAGGGGTGTCCATTGATTGGGGAAATGCTGAGCAAATTGTGGTATCTGATGGTGATGGAATATTATTAAGCTGAAAGGAATAATGAACCTGAGGAATTCCATGTGATCTGGAATAACCTCCAGGAATTGATGCAGAGTGAAAAAAGCAGAACCAGGAGAACATGGCACACAGAGACTGGTACATTACAACACAATCGAATGTAATAGACTTTTCAACTAGCAGCAATGCAATGACCCAGGACAATCCTGAGGAACTTATGAGAAAGAACATTATCCCATCCAGAGAAAGAACAGTGAGAACAGAAATGCAGAAGAAAAATATATGATTGATCATGTAATTTGACATGGATATGATTAGGGTTTTGATGTTAAAAGATCACCCTACTGCAAATATGAATATTATGGAAATAAGTTTTAAACAATGATACATGTATAGCCCAGTGGAACTGATTGTCAGCTCCGGGCAGGGGGGAGTGTAGGGAATTGAGTGCATCATGAATCATGTAACCATGTAACCATGGAAAAATATTCTAAATTTAAAAAAACTAAAAAAAAGATATATTGTATGATCTTAATATGTGAAATGAAAGTGTTTTATTGATCTTCAAGGTTGCATTTTATTTTACCAATTCAAATGCATATGTAGATATAGCATATGCTATCTCTATATATATCTATATATAAACATAACATTAACTTTGGTAAGCAAAAAAAATAAAAAGATTAGGACATGGAATATTCTATATCATTCAATTGTATGACTAAAGATAAAGGTGTGCTATTAAAATTATCTCAAAATTGATTGTTCCTTTTAAACATTATCATTAAGCTGGCAGAGAGATCATTTTCAGAAGCAGTTTGAAGGAATGAGGAAATAAGCATATACTTTAATATCACTGATATCTTCTCAGTCACTTTTTTTTGGTAGAATAATCTTCATCATATTGTCTGTTCTTTTGGAATTTTCAACTCATTAGATATCTTGGAAAGTGTTCTCTGAGTGTCTTTAACAACATGGCCATATTTAGTATGGATTTCCTATTTGTTCATGCTCAATCACTCTACCTAGGTATCATTTTGAAATTCCATTTCTAGTTCTTTAAATTAGCTCATTAAATCCTGATGTGCTAGAGTGCTCATACAACTGTCATTGATAATAAAAATGAAATTTTAAAAAATTGCTGAACTTTTTCATTTCTCATCTATTTGTTATCCTTCCAGGTCCATTTATAAAAGTTTTTTAGAAGTCAATCCTTAACTATTTGCAAAGCTTTCTGTAGGCTTAATTCCCCTTCATGGTATTTCTTTAATTGTGTAGGCATAGTACTCAAAAACTTCCATCATTCTCCGTGATAATGTTTTGTGAATTAGATTGAATTCCAAACCAGTGATTGCCATCTTGGTCTGTTATTCTTTTCATAAAAAAAATTATTGAAGAATTTTTTCTTTCTCTGATCTAATTTAAAACAGTAAAATTAGAAAGCTATCTTCTACATACATAAGCAAGAACCATACTGCCCCTTTGTTTTAACTGCTTTTGAAGTCATGTGCATGAAATAAATTTAGGACCATTTCATGTTTAAAAGGACTGGGGAAATATTCTTAATATTTGAACTAAATCTGTTTTCCTTTTTGGTAAATTTCTTCCGTGCAGTCTTATTTAAGCCGACCAAGAATATACCAAACAATTTCTTTCCCTATGGTTAGAGGCATTTTAATTAAGTCACAGAAATACATTAACCTACTTAGGCAGGAATTTTCCCAGGAACCCCTTCTAGATGTCTGCCCTGAATTAGCAGAGCAGATCAGATGTCCTGGATTGATCCTCTTTCTCTTTGTTTTCTGCTGTACTTACACATTTCATACTTTAAGGTAACCTAACTTTTCCCCTACTCCCTCACATGCATAGTTATTCTATGCTGAGAATTATAATCCTATATGGAGACACATGGTACATCTTGTTTTCATTGATCCTTTCAGCTTCAGAAGGGTTCAAAGTTGTGATGAGTCTTTCAGCATAGTATGTGCTTCTCAAACTTTCCAGGTTTCTCCAGGCCAGGTGGTTTTGATATTCAATAGGAAAAAAACCGGCAGCAACTTATAAAAGAGCAAAGCATATTATAAATATTCAAGCACTATGCCAAAAAAAAAGCATCCTTCTCTGAAGGACTCAGAGAAATTGGGATTCTTTCTCAAAGCCACAATTGACAGATACAGGAACCATTTGATCATGGCCTCTGAAAAGCTATTGCTGGCCCAAGCAGAAGGCATCTCCCTACAGTCATGCTGGGAACTATTCAAAGGTAGAGATTCAGTCGCAGCTCTCATTAAAGGTCCTTATGAAGATCTTATATATTTTTTAATCTTTTAAAAGGCTCCTTTAGTATTATTCCTATAGGAAAATTTTCAAAGTCAATAAATATGAAATGGAGAAATATTCCTAGCCTTTCTACATACGTGCCAACTCAAATTTTATATACTAAAATAATTATAGTCAGAAGTTCTGCAGTTTCTTTCAGTGGAAAGCAAGATCACTGCTAAAAGTTCTAGCATTGGGAAATTGTTTAGTCCAACTGTGGTAAAACATTCAATTCAAAAAACGTTTAAGAGCTCATGACTTATAGAGATCGACTGGAGTTTTGGAACTGTGTTGGGGATACAGAGATGTAAAACTTTGCCACTCAGTCTCTGTCCTGATGTTGTTCATGGTCCATTAGGGATAGGGGAAAGGATAAAATAAGTATTCAGAGAATTTTGATGCAAGTTGGAATTCAGCAAGTGAATGAATAACAAGCATTTAAAGTGGTTTCTAATTTTAGAGTTTTAAGGCAGAGCTAGAAAGCAGAGGAAAACACTTTGGCAAGCATTAGGGATATAGATATAAAAATGAGACAGGTCCCAACTCTCAAGAAGCTTACATTCCATGAAGCTAACAAAACACATTGAAAAATGTGCCTGGAGAAGGAAAGTATACTCTTAGAAGTGACAAAGATGAGCAATAAAGTAGAACAACGTATTAACACAAACCTATCCAGGGATAATAGTACTAGAGATTTGATTACAATTCCCAGAGAAAAGGTAGAAAGCTGGGGGGTAGTAGTATATCCCGAGGAGCAACAGAGTGGAAGAATAGACACAACAGACAATTCCACAATTATAGAAATTCCCGGAAAGAAAGCACCTTCTATCAATGCAGCTCAATCCCTAGGCAACGAGGTGGTACACTAAATAAAACATAGGACCTGGAGTCAGGAAAAACTGAGTTCAAATTTAGCCTTAGACATTTATCAAGCATGTTTCTCTGGATAAATTACTTGATCTGTTTGCCTCCATTTCCTCAATTGTAAAAAAAAAATGAATATTAATTAGTGCCTGCCTCTCAGAGCTGTTGTGAAAATCAAAGAGATATGTGCTTAGCATGTAGTAGGCACTCAATAAATGCTTATTCCCTTCCTTTTCACCCCCCTCCCCCAATGCAGATCAATGCCTGTTTTGTAACTTGTAACTCTTTAGAGTTGAATGAGATTTTCCCAGAATCACAAAATCTAGCATGTGTTAGAGGTGGGACTTGAAACCAGGTTTTAGATTCTTGACTGCCGAGCTATGTCCACTGCACTACACTTCATCTCTCTACTGATAATGGAGTTCAATTGGTGTTGAACTGGTGTTGAAAGATGAGTTTTATCAAGCTATTTATTTTTATTTTATAAGTGAAGAATCTAAGGTTAGGACTTCCTCCAGGTCATACAATATAGTGACAGAACCAAGACTAGAGTTCAGGACTCTTAACTTCTAACTCAGTACTCTTGACAAGATTACACATGGTCATTTAAATTATCATGATTTACATGATAGAACTCCCAAAGGGAGGAATAGTGAATTGAATAGAGGTTAGGGGAATATGTATTTATCTGGAGTAGTGAGTGGAAGGGAGTGAGGTTAGGCAGAGAATAAAATTTCCTTATGCTTTTCTTCAAAATTGAATAATGAGCAATTAAACCTTCCTCCTCATGATTCCATTTGTATAGAATGCATATAAAATCAGATATTGACTCTGCTAGTCAAAGGATGATAGATTTACTGCTGGAATGGACATTAAAGACAATGTGCTCCAACCTCCATACTTAAAAAGCTGAGGACACTTAGGTCCAGAGAGATGAAGAACTTGCTGAAAGTCACAGAGCTATGTGTTACCAGAACTAGTATTGATCTATGATATTAATAAATCTTTGGGTTCTATGAACTCTGAAGTTTAAATCTATAGTCAAAGAGGTTCAGAGAACTTTTTTTTATATGGAAGACCTTGGAAATTCTGTAGCATTTTCATGCATTTAAAAAGCCTAGTAGTTTCTCCTTTAAACTCAAATTCAAAGGCAGGGATAAAACTCGGATTTTAAAATGCTGTCATTTCATACAAGTAAATTGGGAAATAGTTTGCAAGACTCAACTGTAGCCATTCATCAGAAGTTATGAAAAAAAAAAGGGTTCGATTCTATCTTCTTAGTGCCATATCATTTGTATATGTGATCTCATTAGTTAACTTTCCTCACATATCCACATTCAATCTGAGAGGACAAAGAGGCACTGGCTAAATCAGGGAACCTGCCTGCCCCTCTTCACAATTCTCAGTTTAGCTTCAATCAATTCCCCTAGGACTGAAAACTAAAATCATAGCTTGTGAGAGAAAGGTTCATGAAATGGAGCAGTAGACCTGGGATAGGTTACTTTCTACTGTTCTCTCATTTTGGAGATTTTCCACTATCCAATTTGGCTTTTCCTGACCTCCCAAATATTTGTTCTCCTCCCTACTGCATGAAAACACATACAAACACACATACACATATAGTGCTTCCAAAGTCTTACTCGTGTTTTAAAGATATGTATATGTATATATATACATATATATACACATTTTTAAGGTTATATTTTTAAGAAAAAATTATATTTCAATATTATATTTATTATTATATTATTATATATCAATACCCACATACATATATGTGTGTACATACATTAATACATAGACATGCTTATGTGTGTATATGTACATATATATATATTTTACAAATACATGTATAAATATATGTGGTATTCCAAAAATCTTAGTAGAGTTTTAATATTTACTTTTAAGGATATGTGATTTGCATTATACATATATAGAGAGACATTAATATATAGAAGTGTGCGTAGATATATGTATTATGATAATTAGATTAAGTCTACACTGCCCATCTTTAGATTTAATCACTGAAGGTGAGAACAGCTCCAATTCTGGGAAGTCCATAACCCACGTGTGCTAGAGTGGGTGATGAATCAGAATCAACTGACTGTCCCCTAGGCAGTTCTATGAGAAGCCTCTATTGTGATTGGACATGAAAATTAGGGAGGAGGCACAGAGAGTGATGCATAAATGACCCCTTTAAAAAGAGAAGGTCTTCTTCCGAAGAGGGCTGATGCCGAAGGAGCTATTCTGGTTCATGGAGGATTGCTGGCTGGGATGTTGAGACCTTGGACTGCTTTCAATATCTTCTTTAGAAGTCCACGTGGTGAATTTAAAGACTGAATCTTCTTGAACTTCTCTTAAGGAACTTCCCCTTAATAGAGACTCTATGAATGAAGCTTTGCTTCATTCACCTCCAGGCCTCTGGCCCTCTGACTCTCAGCTGAGGGTTAATTAATTAGATCTACCTGGATTAATTAGAGGATTGTAGTAATTTACTACTGTGTTAGATTCTTATTTCCTTATTTCCTCTCCCTCTTCTCAATTGTAAATAAACTTTCATAAAAGTCAATTTTGACTTGATATTATTCTTAATTGAGGACTGATAATTGTTCAGTCCTCTGGTGACTATCTTTTAATATATTCAACCAAAACTCCCTTTTCCCCTTTATAGTATGTATCCAATGGGTCAATGTTATTATCTCACTAAAAAAAAAAATCATAGCTCCTTGAGGGCATAGTGTTTTATTTCTTATATTGCTAGTATTTGACATACTGTCTGGTTGATAAGCTCTTTTATTTTTCTTTTTTAAATTGTATTATTTATTAACTTTTAACAGATTTTGGTTTTTTTTGAGATTCAAATTTCCTTCCTCACCTTGACCCTTCCCTATCCATTAGGAAGGTAAATAATATGAAATCAATTACATGTATAAAATCATAGAAAACATATTTCCATATTAGTCACATTGCAAAAAGTAAAACATAAATAAAAGTAGAAAAATTATATTTCAATCCTTGTTCAAAATTTATCAGTTTTCTAGAGGTTGATAGCATTTTTCATAAAGAGTCCTTCAGGATTGTCTTGGATCATTGTATTGATCGAAGTAGCTAAATTTTCCCCAGCTGATCATTACAATATTGCTAATCCTGTGTACAGTGACCTCTCTTGGATTTGCTTGTTTTTATTCTACATCAATTCATATAGATTCTTCTAAGTTTTTCTGAAAACATTCCTCTTCTCATGTCTTAAAGCACAACAGTATTCAATCATAATCAGATACCTCAACTTGTTCAGCTGTTCCCCACCTGATGGGCATCTCCTCAATCTTCACTTCTTTGCTGCCACAAAAAGAGTTGCTAAAAATATTTTTGTACAATAGGTCTCCTTCTTTTTCTTTGATCTCCTTGGGATGCATACCTAATAATGTATTGCTAGGTCCAAAGAAAAACAGTTTTATAAGTTTTGGAGTATAATTCTATACTGTTTTCCAGAATAGTTAGACAAATCCACAACTCCACCAACAGAGAATTAGTATCCTTATTTTTCCATATCCCCTCTAGTATTTGTCATTTTCCTTTTCTGTCATGTTAGTCAACCCAATAAGTGTGAGGTGCTTCCTCAGGATTGATTTAATTTATATTTCTCTAAGTAATAGTGTACAGCATTTTTACACGAATATAGAGAGATTAGATTTCTTCTTCTGAAAATTTTCTGTTCATATCCTTCAACCACTTATCAGTTGGGGAATGTCTCTTATTTTTATAAAGTTGATTCAGTTCCCTACTATATATCTGGGAAATAAGACTTTTATCAGACAAACCTGCTATAATTTTTTTTCTGCCAGTTTATTGTTTTCCTTCTAATTTTGGAAACATTGGTTTTGTTTTAAGTACAGCTTTTCAAATTTCATGCTATTAAAGTAATCCAGTATACTTTCTGTGATTCTCTATCTGTTTTTTTTTTTTTTGGTTGCTAACATTTCCCTTATGCTTAGGTAAGAAAGAGAAAAATGTCCATGATTCTCTAATTATGATATTATAAAGCATATTACTTACCCATGATATCTGTTATGTCTAAATCATGCATATATTTGACCATATGTTGGTATAAGGTATTAGATAAGTTATTGCCTCTGCTGTATTATCTTGGCTACCGTCTCCCTCCAAAATAGACAGGCAATAAATGTTTTCTGAGGGACTCATTACTTTGCTGTGGTGCAGAGAATATGCTTTTAGATATTATATCAATAAAACTTAAAGATATGTGTTCCAAGACAAGATAATCATTTGCTGGGTCCTTGGTTTTGATTCCTGCTCTGGGCTTAGAATTACAAGAATATCTGAATGACGACATTCCTTGTAGATGGTTAGGAATAGAGAGAAAGACCAGATACAATCATATTTCTCTATATTTAGCTCTCTTCATCAGTACTGAAGACCTGTTTGAGCCCAAAGTGGTCTATTGCTATGACTCCAAAAAGGAAACCTAACAGCTAAGTGTGACAGTGAACAAAGTACCTGATTACCTGAGTTCAAAACCTTCCACACATATTTGCTACGTATTTGACCCTGGAAAAGTTATTTAACATCTATCTGCCTTAGTTTCCTCATCTGCAAAATGGAGGTACTAACAAGAGGGTTATTGTGAGGATCAAATGAGATAATATTTATAAAGTGCTTTGCAAAACTTAAATCACAATAGAAATGCTGTCTATTAGAATTGTCCCAATTGGGCAGGAGGACATAGAAATTGAGTAAGTCAAGTATTTCACTGTGTCCCAACAGCTGCCCCACAACCCAGACCTGTGCCCTTGGGACTTCACATTTATTACTTCGGACAGAGAGACAATGCTGGTTCTGAACATATTAAAGCCAAAATGAAATAGTTCCTTGTCCTTGAGGAACTGACATTCTACTAGAATGGAAGCATGTTAGAGAGCTGGAACTCCATTTTATCAATCATTTACTGTACAGAAAACAGGATTGACTTTGTTCCAGAAAAGATCTCAGGATGCCAAAAAAATTTATATATATATATATATATATATATATACATATACATATATATACACACACATATATATAGTTATAGTTATAGTTATTTATATATGTATGTGTATATGTATTCATATACACATATAAAATGTATACACAGACATATATACATAAGCTTATACACACAGTAAATGCTACTGTCAATTATATATTATATACATATATATAGCTTGGGCTGTCAGTAAAAATTATGCATATAAATATGTATATATATACATACATATATATACACATATCTCTATGTCTCTATCTCTATATTTCTATCTATATCTATATCTATATCTATATCTAGATAGATAGATAGATAGATAGATAGATAGATAGATAGATAGATAGATAGATATGGCAGTAGCATTTAATCAAAGGCCAGACTTTGACTTGTAGAACAAATGTAAGCATCAGATTACTGAATAGAGGACTTTGCTTCAAGTGTAAAGTCACAAAATGAGGAATAAGGTAAGAACAGGGAAGCATAGCCAGGAGACCTAGTTCTTATACTCAACTCTTCCACAAAAAAAAATGCATGATGTTTCACAAGGAATTTACCCACTGTGGGTATCATACTCTACCTTGGCAAAATGAGTGCAGAAAGTAGGGTAGGGTGACTGGGTCCTTACACCAGAGCAACAGATTTTAAGATGTCCAAATAGTACAGGGTGTCCCAAAAGCTTTAGTGAAGCTTTAAGCTATTAAAAGTTAAAACTGCCCTGAGACTTTTGGGATATCCTATATTTTCAGAACTTCTGCAACAAAGAATCAATTGAGATTAACATCTAATTAATGATAATTAGTGAAAATAGTAAGCCTCTAGATGACAGCTTCTTCTCTTAGCCTAGAGGAGTTCTTTGCAGACCTAGTTCTCCTCCCTTCCTCCTACCCCACCTTCTAGCTCAGTTTCATAAGCAATGTCCTAGTGGTATTATTGTTTTTCCCAAACACATATCTCCTTGCACCAGTGGACTGAGGCTAAGTTCAGTGCTCCTTCGTTATAAGCAAAAAGCACTAGTTGTAGCTAGGTATGAGAGTAAAGGTCTCTGTGGCCACCCTCGAGTCTAATATTCTAGGATTCTACGTTTTCAAAGAGTCCAGTGATTGAAAGCAACAGTGACCTATGGATGGCAGGAGTCATTTAAAAGAAATGTTCTCAGAAGTGACCCACCATACACTGTGACTTAAGAGATAGATGAGGAAGTACCCTATGTCATTAAGGAAGAATAAGTTAATTTGAAATAGCTCTGTAAAAAAACAGTTTTCATTCTTGGGGATCAGGATCCCTCATGAAAGTCTCTTGAACTGAAAAAAAGGTGATACTGCAATGACAAACATAAAGGGAGAAGGTTGGCTTTCTCTCACAAAGCCTCCCAAGTAGACCTTGACCAAAGGGCTGCAACACTCTTGGCTGGTGCAAATCTCTGATGTAACCTGAGCAGTCTCCTGTGAGTTCAGATAATTTTAAGTCTGTTACTACAGAGCTGATTCCTGGGGATAGTTTTTGATAGTAGCAATGTTGATGGTTGTGATGGTGACAACAATAGTTACAAAAATAATAGATGGATATTAGATGGTAATTTTTTTCAGAGCCCTTTCCCTACCTTATCCCATCTGAATAGTTATAGTAACCTGGTAATTTAGGAGTTATCTGAATTTTTTCAAATGATGAAACCAAAATCTCTGAGGGAGGAAAATGTTTTTGCTTAAGATCAAACCAATGCTAAGTATCAGGGACTAGATTCAAACCCAGGTCTTCTTGATGCCAAATCTATCATGTTGTCTAATCCACTCTTCTAAAGACCATTGAGATTCTGGGCCCCCAAGTGAAAAGAGAGATACTCTGCACTATAGAGAATTTGAAAGGAGCCCACTGCATCACCTCAGACACATTATTCATGATTTTACTTTGATCTAAATTGGAAGTGAAGTTTGCCTTGCTCTACTTTGAAAATATTTGTTGCTGGCAAATCCAGAAGTAGGGGGGCAATCGGGGATACCTGCCTAATTTGAATTTATCCCACTGGTGAAGGAAAAAGAATAACACACCAAAAAAGTACTGAAATTTTCTAGGGCCATCGCAAAGCATTCCCAATGCAAGTGGTTTGCCTTTCTGTACTAAATCCAGGTTTTCAAGATTACCTAATTAAAAGGAAATTATATGAGAAAACTAATGCTTAGTTTAGTCGCAAATCTAGAAAGTCATGAGTTGACCTTGCTTTGTAACTAATGTGAGCTGCACTAGCAGAATAGCTCACTGACATCATAATGTTATCTACAAGGTTTTTATTTTTTCCCAAATGAAAAGGAGAGATGGAGGCAGAGAATAACAAGTATAAGAATAATGAAGTTACAATATTGAAATATTTAAGGAAAAAAGCACTCAAAATGTCCTTTGATAAATTTTATATTTTTCTAAATGTATCATATTAGCACACACTATACTCTACTCATTTCAATACATCCATTTCTTTCTCCCAACTAGTTCTGATTGCCTGTCCACCCCATGATGGTCAAAGAGCTCAAAATCATGACATAATAGGTTCTGTAGAGGAAATGCATTGTTTAGTCTAGAGGGAAGTAGACTTACGCATAGGGACATGACAACTATTTTCAGATATCTGAAGAAATGGCCTTTGGAAGATGAACAATCCTGTTCTACTTGGTCCAGAAATGGGAAGCATTGATAAGTTACCTATAAAATGGTATGTGAGAGTAGGGGTTATTTTCTTATAATTAGAAAGATTCAGATGTGTAAATCTCTACCTCAGAAGGTCATGATAAGTTATCCCTCACTAAAGGTCTTCAAATGAAGGCTAGACAATCATTGTAGTCATTGCCAAAAATGTAGTCATTGCCAAAAAGATTCTTGTTTTCTTAGAGGCTAGATTAGATATCCTCTGAGGTCCCTTTCAACTAATTTTCTATGAAATTCTGCTCTGAAAACTATAAATTTCCATATAAAGGCAAGTTCTTTTTATACCTCTAGTCTTAATGTTAACTTCACACACTGTACTGTTCAAGTCCAGAATTTTGTGAAGCCAAAATTTGCTTTTAAAATAAGTGTCTGCAGGGGCCTAGATTTCTATCATCAATACATAAACAGGCACAGGAGTAGACAAATTAGCCAAAATTTTGGAAAGGAAAATGTCTCACTTGGGAGATTTCTCCTTTCCTGCTATACTTCCTCCCCCTACCCCACTTTGCTTTGAACTTCAGTATGGAAAGAGCACATCATACGTAGGTGTGCACATATCTGAGCTGTTTGCCTTTGGACTTGGCATGGACCAATGCCTAAAATCTATTGCTAAGAATAACCTCAGGATCTGAGAACCAGGGTAGAAACTGGGCTGATGTCCATGGACCATTTTGCCCAGCTCTGAATCTATTTTGCCTGGGAATTTTCTATTAGTTCTAAAAATGGCAATGGAGGTTCTAACTCGACCAGACTAATATACCAGACAAAAACCAAAGGGTAAGGGAACAGCTGGGCCTGAACCTGATGATCACTGGATGATCATAGGTCAATACCCTGTTGAATGGAGGAATTTCATGGTATGAATACTTTTGACATTGACAATCTCATTTACTTCTGTTCAAGAATGGGGGATAGGGACTAGTCCTGTGATTTGAATGACACGAGGAACTCTTAGGTGAGGAAGCTTCCTCTACCAATGCAAGTGAGCTCCTTCTCTACATTTTATCTTATTAGAGAGTTGTCTAAGAGCACCATGAGGTTCAGTAACTTTTGACCAGGGTCAGATATTCAGTAAGAGCCAGAAGCAAGACTTGAATTCAGGTCTTCCTGGTTTCAAGCCAGGTGTCCTATCTACTATGCCACATTTCCTTCTGTTTAACTTTTGCTCACTGGATTAATTTTCACATCTAAATGATAATTCTTTCAAAGCATGTGTCCTCTGTCCTTGAAATTCTGACAGTGCCTCTGAAAGGGAACTACTTAGTAGCACAGAACATATGAGCTTCATTAACATGGTCCAGTGCGTCAATTTGGAACTCCCTGAATTTCAGCTCTTCATCTGTAAAAGAGTCATTTAGCAATGGTAGTACCTACCTCACAACCTTGTTGAAAGAATTAAATGAGTTAAAAGTTTGTTTGTGTGTGTGTTTGTATGCATACAAATGTGATACAATTATACAATATAGTTTTTGTTAATGATAACAAGGAGCAAAACTTTTACAAACCAAGAGTATGGCAAAATAAATTTTCCTAGAAAAATTAAAGGTTGTTCTGAGATGGAAACCAATAACTGTATTTTCAGTAGATCCATATATGTATAAGTAAAGGAATAAATAAAAAAAGTTTATTAAGTACCTGCGATGGGCAAGGCACCATGCACTGTGAAAGACACCAAGAATACAAAGATATAAATGAGGCAACTCATGTCCTCAAGAGAATACTGATCTGGTAAGTTGAATGAAACTGATCTTTCCAGTTTTATCAATTATCTTCTCATTTTCAAATGTACTGACATTTTTTTTTAATCTACATCCTCCCCTAATCACTTCCTTCTCATTAATACTTTCTCCTCTTAGAGTTTTTATGACAGAAATCTCTTTTGACTCTCTTCCTATCTATCTTACCCTAATTCTATTAGGGAAGACACTACACATAGGGGAATGGTAGCCAAGGTGAAGGACAATCCTTCCATCTTTATCCTTTTGTTTCTAAGTATAGACAAACCGGACACTTGCTTCTAGTGTAATGCCAACTACCTTGGTACTCGCCCACTGAAGACCAGATGTGTGTATAAAGGGAACCCCTTTCTTCCCAGGTCCTGAGCTTTCTGATCATCCAAAGCATTCAATTAGCTTGACTAGAATGCTCCAGAGAGATTTCGATTGGTTCCTGAGATGTGGTAGACCAGCACAGAGGGAAAGAAAGTGACATGGAGAAAAAAAGACTATAAAAAATGAGACTGGAGAGGAGGAGGGGTCTTCTCTGGAGGTCTTTGGCTGGAGGTCTTTCTGCAATCAGGTGTTGGCAGAAGACACTCTCATGGGAGGGTAAGATTAGGATGGTAGGCTGGGAAATATTTTTATATTTCCTTCCCTCCTTATTTCTTATTTCTTTCTTAGACTATATTTATGTTAAAATTATATTGTTAAAAGCTGCTATCATCCTCATGACTTAGGGGTTAATTATTTTATAAATGGCGACCACAATAATATTTTTAAATTTATATTTGCAAACCAATTTCTAAATACTACATTTGGCATAATATTAATTTTTCAATATTACAGTGTATCAGCTTTTATTTCTTCCCCTATTTTCCAGGACTTTTAAGTCAGTCAAACAAAACATTTATTAAACATTTACTACTTTCCAGACACTGTGCTAGGGACAGGCATACAAAAAGAAGCAAAAGACCAGACAAGGAGTTCACCATCTAATGGGAGAGCCAACAAACAAACAACTATGTACAAACACGCTACATGTAAGAAAAATAGGAAAGAATTAAGAGAGGGAAGGTACTAGAGCTGCAGAGCTTGGAAAGCCTGAAGAAGATTAAATGTTACCTGAGTCTTCAAGGAAGCCAAGGAAGTCAGTAGGTGGAGATGAAGAAAGAGAACATTCTAGGCATGGGGGAATAGCCAGAGAAAGTGCCTGGAGCAGAAAGGGCAAGGAGTTCAATGTAACTGTACCTTAATCAAAGATTTTGTGATGGGGAGTAAGGTATAAGAAAGCTAGAAAGGGAAAGGGGCTAGGTTACAAAGGGATTTCAGTGTCAGAGTATTTTGTATTTTGTCCCAGAGTCAATAAGGAGCCACTGGAGTTCATTAAGCTGGTCAGACCTTCACTTTAGGAAAATCACTTTAGTGACTGATGGATAGGAGTGGGGAGAAACTCAGCTGTAAGATAATGAGGGCCTGTACCAAAATTATGGCAATATCAGAGGACAAAAGGGAGTGAATTTAAGAGATGTTGCAAAGGTGATATCCCACCTGCCATCTTGGCCCCAAGCCTGCAATGGCTCTAACTTCCAGATCTGACAAGGATTACTGCCTGTATCTGAAACTAATAATGAAACAATATAGAATAGAAACAAACATAAACACCCCCAGGCCCATTTCTCAGGCAGGATAAAAGAAGAAGAATGGGAAGGTCTTTCCTTACTCCCCTGTTCAGCTCATGACACTCCTGCTATGGGTGGAGTATATGATCTTCACCCTCTGGAGGCATCAGAAAAGAGTGGCATAGTAGAGCAGGTGAGCAAGAAAGAGCTCAGGCTCTCCAGTTTTAAAGATGCACTCTGTTCCAAGTCTATTGCTGTTCAGAAGAGGCTACAATCACATGGGAGGGGACACAATGGCCTTCCTGTTAGGCAATCTGGACATACTTCCAAGACCCCTCAATGTTAGGTGATCTGAATATGCCCAGACAAACTCCAGGTACAATAATATTTTATAGTTTGATGACTTCGATCAACCGAATCAATAAACTTGTTAGCTCTTTGAGGTGTGTCATGATAGCACATTCAATTTGGAATCAAGAGGGCTTGGTTCATGTCCTAAGCCTCTGGTTAATTAGTTCAGCAACTTGGGGCAAATCACTTCCTCTTTCTAGATCATGTCCATTCTCAGAGCTTCCCTCTTCTGTAAAGTGAAATTCTTAGACAAGATCAATCAACAGTTATTAATGACCTACTATGTTCCAGGCATCCTGATAAATATTGGCAAATAGTTGTAGTCTCTTCTAGCTCTAACATTTTATATTTACAACACATCCTGATTTCTGGCAGAGGTTCTGATCTTAAGGATTTTTTAAAGATGGGGAAAATGTTGATTTATTGATACTATTACTATAACACTCTATTTGTTTTACATGTAAAGATGGCAGTTTTCATCTCGATTGGCACAATTCTCATTTTATCACTTTGCTTCTCCTCCCTCCCAAAATAGAGTGGCATGCTGCTCAGAGCATGAGATCATTGAGAGGGCTGGCTGCTGGCACTTCCAGATGGTGTTTGTGACTAATGCCCTGACCTGAAGCCCACATCTGTGGTCAGGAGGGATTCGATGGAGCCTCTAGGACTGGGGTGATAGAACACAGCTGACCATGTGGCACTTGGAAAAAGGAGGTGTGAAAAAAAAGTGCTAATGCCTAGGGTGAGATTCATTTGAGGAGGGTCAGCAGGCTGCTCTCTGGAGATTCTGACAGCTCAGTCTTGGTGTGCTCCCAACATCACGGCCCAGGGCTGATGCACACCCACAAGCATCTCTAGTGGGCAACCTCAGCATATGGAACACGCACATTCCAGGGGTGTGAGTGCACACACACACACACACACACACACACACACACACACATACACACGCAGCTCAGCAGAAGTGACACCAGAAGGAGAGGTATTAAATATTTACAAGGGTCTCAGAGATTCAAGCTAATTGGAGGAAAGGCCATCAGAATTAGTGAAAAGTCTCAACTGCAGGAGCTTTTTAAATAGTCTTTATTACTTTCTAGTAGACACAGTATATGGGAACTCCTTGTTAACAGAGGCCTTGCCAAGCTCTAGTCCCTGCTGAGCCTACCTATAATGAAGAGATAAGGCCGATTTTTATAATTAGCATCAGACACTTAGGATGAACAATTAATGGGCTAAAGTGCTTGATGAGTCTCTCTCAGGTTAAGCAAGTTCCTGGATTCTTGCTCATTCTATGAATTTGCTAAGCAGCTCTGCCTTCAGAGGCAATACAAAGATAAACTTCAGGTTAGCCCATATCCAGTTATCACAAATTCCAAAGCAGTGGAGACCAGATGACCTTTTATTGCAATTTCAAAATGCAAATGGTATTTATGGGTTTTTCTTTTTTATTTTTTTTGGTTGTTAATCCCTTCTTGGCCTTTCCAAGCAGGCCTCACGCTAGCAATCATGAGGGATGAGGGAGCCAGTTTGGATTAAGTAGTCACAGGAAAGCAGCTCTCACTCACTCACTCGCTCACACTGTCTAGCATACCCCACCTCCCCTAGACTCTAGGGAAAGAAGAGAAAATGGGTGTCATGGAGGCATTCTCCCAGCATAAGCAAAGGTACGCAGGATATTTTAGAGGTTCCTTAGGAATGTTATGATTACATTTTTTGGAAAGACTAGTTTGGGGTAAGAATATTAATTTATTAATTAAGTTAGAATTATAATCAGTAAAGTAATAAATAGGTCATTGTTCCCTGGAATGACCAAAGACCCAGAAGGCCCTCTAGGCAGATCTATAGAGTTTTTTAAGAGTTATTTAAGCACATCCACCCCTCCCTTGAACATCCTACAACATCTCTTACTGGCAAATAGCTAATTAGAAGGTGGACTATCAAACTCTCACTGCCTTCCCCACAGGTGACAGAGGTCACTTAGGCAGGAAGAGAACCATTGTCTCCTTTATCAATTAGCCAGATTTTGTTAAAATGAAAACATTTCTTAAGCATTCCTAAGGACAAAGAAAATGTAAAAAGTAGTAGACTGGCTGGAATCCTTGATTCAGGGTCCTGACACAGGAATTAATTGGGGCTTAAGATAGAAATTAATACAGCATAAGAAAAATAAATCCTCACAGGGACACCAGGAGACCAAAATGACTGCTGGTACAGGTAGGTGGGGTAGTGGTTAGAGAACCAGACCTGGAGTTGGAAGGTCCTGGGTACAAATTTTGCCTCAGGCACTTTCTAGCTGCCTGATCTTGAGCAAGTCAACTAACCTCAATTGCCTGCCTTTTCTCCCTTGGAACTGAGATTCAGTACTGATTCTATGATAGAAAGTAAGAATTAAAAAGAAAAGAAAGAGGACTGCTCTGCTTTAGTATTAAATATTATATTCAGGAAAAGGGGAAGCAGTCAATTGTTTATTTTATCCTCTTCTGCTCAAAAGATTTAAAATGAGAATTTAGAATTAGAACTGGACAGGAAATTAGACATCAATTAGTCCATCCTACTCATTTTAATGGCGAAATAATTGAGGGTCTGAAAAGGGAAGGGACTTGTCTGTGTCATCCAGGCAGAAAGTGATAAAATCAGTATTCAAATACATTTCTTCTAATTCCAAATCCTGTCAACTTTCTAAAATGTTACCTTTACCTCTCTATTGATAATTTCATACATTTTGAAAATCATGAAGTATGATCAGAAAACATAGAATCCTGATTAATTCCTATTTAAGTTTTTGCTTTATTTTTTCCCAGAACCTATGCTGACATATGGCAGTATACTTCCTCTGTAGCTGATGATCCCTGCTACAAACTTGTAGTATTCCATATTTCCCTATGTATTACAATCGATATCACTGTTCTTCATTTTCATTATGACTTCTAATCCCTCTATCCTTCTCAATCATTTCCCATTTTCTGGCTAGACTTTTCCCTTTTCCAAAACTCTTCTTATTGGTAAACCAGATTACCTCTACACTATTGAATCCCTTCTACCCCATTTTCTAGTATCACTTCAGCAAACTCCAATCCTAGGTTACTCCTATCATCTTCATCTTTACCTCTTCTTAATGTGCTCCTAAATAGAGATGGAAAGAACCATGAAACCATGTTTGCTGAGTACTTTAGAGATTTACTTTACATCATTACAGCAAGGTGTAACCCATCTATTCCTTAATTGATTCCCAATCTCACTCAATATATCAGCCTTTCCAAACTTTATCTTCTTACTTCAAGTATCTGCTTGTTCCCTTCTGCTCCCCACAACTATCTCATCTGAGTATCTTATCTCATATTCCACTGGAAAAGGAAATTAAGACCCCACAGTGAGTATTTCATTTTTATAATTTATTGTTGTTCAGTTCTTCAGTTATGTCCAGCTCTTTGTAACTCCATGGACTGTAGCTGCCATGGGAATTTCTCAACAAGGACACTGGAGGAATTTGCCATATTCTTCTCCAGTGGGTCTTTTTGTCAGACAATCAGAAGTTAGGTGACTTGCCCAAAGTCGTACAGTGAGGAAGTTTCTGAAGCCAGATTTGAACGCTGGTCTTCTTGATTCCAGAACCAATCTTCTTAACTACTGAGCAACAGCTGCCTCTTTCTTTACTGCTTCTCCTCAGTTAATATCACTTTCTTATCTGTACCACTCCTTATTTATTGTTTACTGTTTCCTGCTGCCCTACAAATATGCCCATGTCTTTCTCATAGTTAAGACAAAAATCTAAGAGCAAACCAAGGCAAACACATCTCTTCCTTGAGTCTACCATTATCATTAATTATCCTATGTTTCTCCTCCCCTTCACAGCTAATCTCCTTTTTAAAAAAAATATTTTATAGTTTTTACCATCACTTCCTATATTTTTGTGCTTTTCTAAATCCTCTGAAATCTGACTTCTTACCTTTTCATTCACTTGAAAGTGCTCTCTTTAAAGTTACCAGTTATCTCTTTATTTCTAATTCAAATGGACAGTCTGCTCAATCTACATCTTTTTTGACCACTCCACACCATTTAACACTGCTTATTCCTTTCTTCAATTGAATATTTTCCCTTCTCTTGGTTTTTGAGACATTGCTCTATTTTGTTCTTCTCCTACCTCTCCAATTCTTCTCAGTCAACATTCAGGTATCTCTGTCCATGTCATGCTATGTGACTATGAACCATCCTCAAAGCCTTTTATTTGGAGCTCTTTCTTCTCTTTTCTCTTCATGCTATCTCACTCCAATCTCATCAGCTTCCATGGATTTAATTATCATCTTTATGCAGATGATTCCCAGATCTATTGCTAGAGCCCTGGTCTTCCTGAGATTATTTTTCATCTACTAAATATATCTGGTATGTACCTATTTTTTAAATGGTACATTCCCCATTAGAATGGAACTGTTTTCCTCTCTTTGCATCCTAGTGTCTTACACATATATATTTAATAAATGGTTCTTGACTTATTGATTAATTGAAGAACCTTACCAAGTCCCACATTATCATAATTAGAGTCATTATTAGAGTAATTATTAGAATAATTAGCAAAATGAACAAATCCCTATGGCCTGGAAAAGAATATTATATAAGCTATCATGTCATGGAAAGAGCAGTGAATTTGGACTTGACATGGTTTGAATCCCTGAGGTGCCATCTATTAGCCAGGGAACCTAGGGAAAGTCTCCTCCCTTCACAGAATCAGTCTTAAAAATTTAATTCAGGGGGCAGCTGGGTAGCTCAGTAGATGAGAGCCAGGCCTAGAGACGGGAGGTCCTAGGTTCAAATCCGGCCTCAGACACTTCCCAGCTGTGTGACCCTGGGCAAGTCACTTGACCCCCATTGCCTACCCTTACCACTCTTCTGCCTTGGAGCCAATACACAGTATTGACTCCAAGACGGAAGGTAAGGGTTTAAAAAAAAAAAAAATTTAATTCAATCTGACTCATACCTGAACAAAAAGCCTCTCTATAAAATCCTTTTGTGAGACAATTTGTCATTCATTTCTTTCCTTCAGACGAAGAAGCAATAGCATGAATTCTGATATTGGATAAAGCATTCCTTCTGTCTAAAGAGCTGGCCTGTCTCATATTTGATAAGGGATGGATGATCTTTCAAGAAGGACTTCTTTATATCAAATGCACTTATAGAGCTTCTTTCCAAGATGGATTCTCAGTTGTTTAATGAAGTCCACAAGCTCAGTGAAGGCTTTTGGACACCCATTACATTCATCACTTTTTTCTACTATGTGTAATCTGATGTCAGTCATTTGGCAAGCAATAAACATATTCAATGCCTACTATGCACCAAGAATTGTATTAAGTATTGGGATACAAAATACAGTCTTTACTCTAAAGGAGTTTACAGTGTAATGAGACAGATGGAATTCTAAGAACATTATATAAACAAAATATATAAAGGAAAATTTGGAGATAATCAACCATGGGAAAAATGCTAACTTTATGAAAATAAGGAAAACTTTCCTGTAGGAGGTAGGATATTTGCTCGGACTGGAGCTAGGAGCAACAAATGAGGAAGGAAATTCTAAGCATGGTAAACAACCAGTGAAAACATATAGTGTCAGGAGATGGTGTCATATGCAAGAAACAGCAAGAAGTCAATTTCACTAGATTGAAGGGATATGCTCAAACCAAAAATAGTCCATATTTGTTGCATTTAAAGCAGGAATGTATTGGAATCAGCTCATTCATGTTGCCTTAAAAAAGCCAATTGTTAAATTTTCAGTGTGATCATTTATACCTCAGAAATAAGCAAAAGCAATAATTCAAGGATGAATGTTTTCTGTTGATTGTCTAGACTTAAGAAAGTGATAGAGAAAATGTTAATATTGCAAATTAAAATAATGTGCAGTATAGTTCTGCCCCCCCACACACACACACACACATAAGTGTTAAACATTTATCAACCCACCTGTGATTCAGAGGGTTTCCTGCTTCTTGATTAAGAGGTGTTCTACTAAATGCTCCCTGGTCTTTCAGTTTTCTCATTTTGCACTTGCCACTTCATAAATTATATGTGAAACTTCACAGTAAACAAATAACATATAGAAAGCATTTTAAAAACATTTGGTATTATATAAATGTTATTTGGCACTATCATTTCAGCAACATTATTATTCAAAGTGGGATTCTGGCCGCTTATGTACAAAAGCCCTTTGCCCTATATGCTTTTAATCCTCTAAGTGACTTCCATGGGGACAATGGATGTAATTGAGAGACTAAAAGAACCAAAAACTTTTCTTGGACTTCATTATTTTATAAAGTCTAATCAGAGTTATTATATGATACTCCAAGATCATATCATATTATATATAATAATTGTTCACTAATTTTCTTAAAAATTAAAATAGTTTTGGCATTTAAGGGTTTATAGGCATTTATTATTTCATTTATAGGCAGGAAGTGGATAGAGCACTGGACCTGGCGTCAGGAAGACCTGATTTCAAATCTGGACACAAAAACTTGCTATGTGACTTTGGACAAGAAAAATAAAAGAAAAAGATGTTTGTCTCAGTTTCCTCGTCTATTAAATGTACATAATAATAGTATCTACTTCCTAAATTTCTTACAAGGATCATATGAGATATTATTAAAGCACTTGGTGCAGCATCCGACACATATTAGGCACTCTATAATTGCCTGTTACTATTATTATTGTTGTTATTGCTATTATTAACACATAAAAATAAGGTTTTCTTATTTTGTTTTGTTTTATGTGGAGTAGGTTCTCACATAGATATAGTTCACAAACCAACTATTAATTTGTAACTATGCATTAAAGAATTGTTGGAGGCTTAGAGAAGTTATCATCTGTCTAAAGCTTGTGTAGTGTTACTAGCTCCAGCAAGGAAATGTTAGAGGTAGGATTTTGTAAACAGATTTTTCTGAGTCTAAATCTATCACCCTATGCACTCTACCAGTCTACTTTAAGAAGTAACTTTGTGTGTGTGTATATGAGCATCTCTATGGTTCCTTACAAATGGGAGAGGGGGCTCAGATATTACATTTTGTTTCAGTTTATGTTAAATTAAGTTCCTGAAATATTTATTAAGGATTTCCAATGTAGAAAGAACTGTGGCATATCCTGAGCTATAAAGATAAATAAGCCATGTTGCTCTTCCCTCCAGGACTGTAAACTGAAAAATAATTGTAATGGTAAGTGCATAGGAGACATACAAACTGCTATGAAAGCTCAGAGTAGAAAGACAATTTTGAAAACATCCGTATATAATAGAAAGAGCACAAAATCGGGAGTCCAGGGACCTGGGTCCTATTTGGATATTTACTGCTCATATGAACTTGAATAAATCTCTTGGCATTGCCAAGACTCAGTTTCCTTATCTCTCAAATGAAAGGTTGGTCCCTCTTAGCTTCAGACCTATGGAAATTTAAATCTACTTGGGGAAAGGGGAAATCTGTGATGCCTTCATTGAAGATGTATCATTTGAGCTAGATCTCTAAGGATAAATATGATTTCAATAGATCAGTGTAGTAAAGGGAATTTCATAAATAAGGAAGTGAATGAACTTATGAACAAAGATGGGAGAATAAAGGATGTAATCTTAGGAAATGATGTACAAGTCTAACATTCCAGAGCATGAGAAAGATTCATGAGGGAGAAAAGTTTATGGGAAAATAATGTAGGATCTCATAGAGGCCAGAAGATGTTTCACTTTTGTTTTAATGTTCTTTGTGCTTAGCAGGGGTCCATAGTAAGCATTTAATAAATGTTGGTAGATTGGCTGCTCTGCTTTGTACTTCATGCCCCCAGGAAATGTACTGTCCTGAAGGATCATTTCTGCCTTAACAGTCACATGTTATCAGTATCCTCTGCTCTTGAGATCCACTGAATATTGAAACTCTTCCTCATCCCTTTATTTAAGAAGGACCCTAAGGACAGTCTTTTCTTCATTTCCTCCCCAGCTTTACTCTTTTGAGATTTTTCAGCATATCTATTCTGGGTGCCTTCTTTTTATTCTCCCACCCCTTTTCCAGCTTCCTTTTGTGAATTTTCTTCTCCCATTAGAGTGTAAGTTCCTTGACAGAAGCTTTCTTTAACATACTCATATCCCCAGCTCTTTTCTTAATACACATCATATAGTAATGAATAAATGTTATTGACTGATTTACTGGTTGAGCACAGATTTAGGCCTAGAAAGGATTGAGACTGAAGAAGGATCTATGATTCTTCGCTTTCAAAGACAGCAACTCCACAGTCCACTGTGGAAATATTTAATTAGCTGGAGGTGATGGATGAGCAGCTTTACTCTCAAA
This sequence comes from Gracilinanus agilis, assembly GCF_016433145.1. Classification (NCBI taxonomy): domain Eukaryota; kingdom Metazoa; phylum Chordata; class Mammalia; order Didelphimorphia; family Didelphidae; genus Gracilinanus; species Gracilinanus agilis. Next base: position 216,047,882 of record NC_058131.1, read on the forward strand.
ACACTGTTCTCAGGAAGGATCAGCAGGCCAAAAGGTTGCTCTGTCATGGACATCGTGCAGCAACCCCAAAGGAAAGATAGTTACAGATGAATAATTGGGGGAAAAAAGAATATAAGAGAAAAAAGATTCAAGCATATCCCTGGTAAATTAAACTGTATTTTTAAGTGGTAGATTCCATGCCCTCCTTTCCCTCCTGCTTACTTTGGCACCACTCACACAAGACTTCCCAGGCACCATCATGCAATAAGTTGGCTCCAATCTCTTTGTTTATAGGATCATAAGTTTAAAACCAAAGACAAGCAATTTATTGGGTGTGAATAATGTCACCTATGGCACCCTCATTTACATGTGGAAATTGATTTTTTGTCACATTAGGAGTTTAGGACAGTCTCTTTTGGCAGCCAGCACTGCTACAAAGCATAATAAAAATAATTATGTGTCCACAAAAGCATGTTAAACTCATGGTAAATTGTAAGCCTCTAAAGGACTGTGCCTGGCAAAGTATTATTAATGAGTCTAGGAGAGTTACCTGCAGTAATCTTTCTTGATGATTTAATACTGACACCCCAACTTAATAAAACATAACTTGTGATTGCCAGAAAAGTGTCCAATAACAATGTTCTTCATTATAGTTTGTTGCAAACTCTGATCTGATGATAAATGTTGGAAATGTGAAACAACTTGGAAGCTGAGAGCAAGGAAGTTCTTTGCATAGCAGGAGGAGAATTTTCATCAATTAATGACCATAATGTTCAGGGAAATGAATCTGGGCAATTACTTTTTTTTTCTCATTTTTCTCATGCCCCTTGCTGGACAGGCCTTTGGTTTCCTAATTGAGAATTTCATTTTTCATACCAGATCTAGCGTTATTCTGAGCACTTGAAAACTTCCAATTAACAGTACCTTCCCCAAATACACAATAGATAGCACAGTGTCATCTGTTCTGATTCTGTTTAATTGCTATTAATTATCAAACTGTTTAATTGCTATAAAACTTTCATAATTTACTTTGGGAAAAAAAGGAAAAAGAAAAAGAAAAGACTTACCCAGAAGAATTTGTTGATGAGGAAGATAGCTTTCAAAACGCACTGACTCTTAATAGATAAAGCAAAATATTTCCTTTCTGCCAGGTCCCTCTAGAAATGTAGTCCCTGATTCCACTATTAACTAAATGGGAAGTTACTTTCCCAATACAAAACTTAAAAAGACATCAAGAGAGTATCCTAGCATCTTCAATTTGCCAAGGAAAAGAACTCACTTTCTATTGTTCTCAGAATCTAACTCATGGCACAAGATGTTAACATTCCTCTGGAGGGAACTTCTCAAAGTCATTTAGGACAAAAAATAATCACATCATTAGAGCCAGAGAATTGCTTAATATTAGGAAACTGTCTCTGGAGAATGTTGGCATTGAGGTACAAATAATCCCCAAATTCAATGAAATCTACCAGGGTAAATGATATGTCAACCTTGGGGCAGAGAATCAATTTCAATGGAACTCTACAGTCTTACTACCATTCTCTTAATGTTAGTATTCCTGACCATCACTAGAGCAATAATGAGTGAAGTTCTTTCATTCCATGTGTTTAGGGTACAATCTTACACACAGTCAGAAAGTGATGCCTGGGGAGTGCAATAATCAATGGCTCACTAAATCTCTGAATCTCTAACCTGATAGGGACTTCAAGGTTTATCTATTCTGGCTTCCCACAAAACACAGATATCTCTTCTATGGTTTTCCTGACAGCTGGTATTCCAATTTCTACTTGTTTATCTTCATTCATGAAAGATCCAAATTAAAATTCCACTTCGGACAGCAATTTCTATTTTCTCAAACTTGGTCTTTTCTTCTGTAAAATGGTGATACAATGGTAAGCATGTCTCCCACAAAATTTTTGTGTAGATCATATGAGTTATTGTAGAGAAAATGTTTATAGATCCTAAAAGTGCTATACAAAAGATAGCTGGACATTGTATCATTACCTTTTCAGGCAGCCAGTCCCATTATGAAGCTTTAATTATTAAAATATTATTCCTTTTGTCTAGCTAAAATCTTCATCCCTTAAACTTTCTTTCATCAATAATATAATATACGAATATAATGCTTTACAAAAAAGTTTTATATGTATTATTTTATTTGATCCCCACAACAATGCTATAATATACACAAAGCGGCTGGTCATTTTATAATGAGGAAAATGAGTTTCAGAGAGAGGAAGTAGTTGGATCTGGCTACACTGTGTCAGGGTAATTAACACAGACCTTCTGACCAATGTCCATTGTTTTTTTTTTTTTTTCTAGTATTCCAAACATAAGCAGTTACCACAACAAGAGGCAGGATGGTGAGCAGAGTGTAATAGATACAGTCAAAGAAACCACAATAAAATTCTCACTGTACCACTTATTGCCTGAATAATGTTGGACAAATAACTTTTCCTCTTTCAGCCTCAGTTTCTTGATCTGTAAAATGAGAATATTGGACCTGATATTTAAGTTCCCTTCTCTCCTTAAGTTTTATTATCCTCTATAAAATGACCCTCTTTCCCTTGGAAAAATAGGATAAATTTCTTCTTTGTTCAATAAGAAAGGCCTTTGAGCATCTGAAAAGAGTCCCTTACTAGATTTTCCTGTTTCTAAATTTTCTCTTCTTTCGGTTAACCATCCAAGATTTCTTCAACCATTTCTCATATACTTCCCTTTGAATTCTTTCTTATTCACCAGTGCCCCTCCTAAAAAGAGAGTAGCTGGGAATAAATATGATACTCTATATATTTGCTGACCAGCATAGAGTAGCAGTGATTTTCACATTTTAGGTAGCCATTCCAACACAATGCCTGTTTTGCTCTCTGTATTATTAATCACAGTGTATTTTCTCCATCTGGTTTGGATCATTTGTAACATGCTCCTAAAACAATTTCAGCTCTATTTCTCTCTTATTTATTCTCAACCACATGGTCTTCAACAGACTCTGACAATCTGGTTCCTGATTTCTATACAGATCTCAACAACTTCTATGTATTGTCCCATCTCCATCATAATCCATTCCTTTTTTATCTTTCCAGATGATACCTACTTAAGTAGATATTAGACCCCCAGGCAAAAACATAGCTAGATTTAGATATAGAAGTAGATATATAGAGAGATGTAAATATAAGTATGGGTGTAGTTTTGAGTATACATATAGATGTCTATAGCTGTCTGGCTTGATTTTCTCCTAAGTTTCTATCACAAATCACCAACTGCCAGTTTGATGATTACAAGTGGAAGTCCAATAAATATCTCAAATTAAATCCGCCAAAACAGAATTTGGGGTCCTTTCATACATAGAATTACCTGACTCAAAATTCTCTATTTTTACCATCTTTCTGTCATTCTAGTTCACCACCTCAGAGTCATCAACTCTTTCCTTTTCTTTACAACTATAGCTATTCATATTCCATGTTTTATAAAGTCTAGTTCCATAACCTTTCTTGCAGATTCCCCATCTTTCTCTTCATTGAGCCACTCTCCAAGTTCATTTCCCCATGTCTTTTCACCTGACCATTGAACCATTCTTTTAATCATTCTCCAGACTTCTATATGAACCCCTCACGCAATGGCCCAAATAACCTTCCTATAACACATCTGGCCATGATATTCCTCTTCATAAATACTTCAGGTATTCCATGCTGCTGACAAGATCAGATAGAAACTTCTCAGCTTGGTATTTAAAGCCCTCCTCAGCCTGGCTCTGGCTTACCTTTTGAGACTCATTTCATGTTATTTCCCTTCATATGCTCTATGTTCCAAATATATTGGCCTTCTTACTGATCTACTCCTGCCTCCCTGTCCACCCTCAAAGACTTTCTTTTGCTATTTTTCAAATATAGTTCTTCCTCACTCCTATTTATTGGAATCCTTACTGAACCATCAGTTCTTAGTGCTATATTCTTCCTCTATCTTTTTCTTATTTGTTGTATTATACCCCACCCCAAGCCCATGCAGCATGATTTCAGTAATCCTGGAAGACTTCCGTTCAAGTTCAATCTCTTTTAGTCACTGGGAAAAACACTTAAGCTCTATATCAATGAAACCATTCAAGTCCCTATATCTCCACGTCCTTTAGGCTTTCATTTCCCACCACCAGCAACTCCTTGAGAAATATTTTCAATTTTGTCTTTGCATCCCTAGTGCCCAACACAGTATCTGGGACATAACAAGAGTTTAATAAATGGTTGTTGTATTGGATTATGAGATTCTATGTACAGGACATACTTCCTACTATTGTTGGTTGAGGGAAGTAAAATTCACCAATCCCTCAAATTTCTAAGTGTTTCATTGAGGGTTGATTGGCTTAGAGAATCAGGAGCTTTATACAAAAAGTCTCTAATTTTCTAATCTGAAAAGAATGGCCACTTCCATCTGCCCCTCTCTAGGGAAGTTAAGGGCAAAGCAATTCTACATCCTTATTGAATGAGCTCTGAAAAAAAAAAGGACTTTATTGTTAAGACACTTGCCATTCCTTTCTTCAAAAGGCACATTACCTTGCAGTGGGCAGCTGGGAGGATTCTGATGAAAAGAAAATCTTTTGATCATCTTTAAAATGAACTATATGATTAAATGTTTTATTATAGCTGCCAGTGAAAATGGTTTTATTTTTGCAAGCTCTCTTTTGAAATTCATTACATCACATCTTCCAGAGGAACTCTGACTGGAAGGTGTTAAAGGAGTCTCGTTTATAAAGACTCCTTTCCAAACCATTTCATAAGGTGGTAAAGTCTGGCAGCAATGGATAGGATTTTTCAAAAAGCCCATCATCCAAAGGATTCATTCTTAAGTGACTATGGTTCCTCTAGTCTGATCCCCATTTGTCAGATTACTTCAAGTCCTCCTCGTTGCCCTCATCAAGTATCAGCATAATTCTCTTCCCCCTCGTTCTCACTCAATTCCTCTCTCCAGTTTGTCAAAAACAAATCATGGGAAAGCTAGATAGTCCAATGGATAGAGCTTCAGGCCTTGAATCCAGAAGACCTGGGTTTAAACGAAGCCTCAGACACATCCTAAGTGGGACCTGAACAAGTCACTTAACCCCAATTACCTCATCCTTACTGTTCTGCCTGGGAGTCACTACATAGTATTGATTCTAACACATGCAGTAAAAAAAAATAAAAATGAAACAAATCATCAACAACAATATTAAAAGAAAATAGAGACTGGATAATTGAATGCCATTTTGACCCACTGCCTGTCTCAGTAGAGAACACAGATTCATAGCTCCAAAGTTCCATGTTAGAGGATCTTCTGACTTTTCCAAAGATAACCAAAGAGAAATGTCTCATTAGAAAAAACTCATCCCTACATTCCTATGAACTGACTCATGATGAAGTAAGTAGAACAAAAGTAATTATTCAACATGGAAAGGCAAACATTCCTGAAAGACAGCAAAATTCTGGTCCATGTAGTGGTCATTCATGTGTCCTGCCTTATAGCAGAGGGGTGAAAGATGAGACATACAATGATAAATTTTCAAAAATGGTGAATGAATTGGCTTTGGTTTTATTTATTTATTTTTTCAAAGAATGGCTTCCATTTAGCTTTAGAAGTGATTTAGAGAGATTTTGAAATAAGGAAAGAAAAGAACATCAATAAAATTCACAAATGAAAACCAAAAAAATCAGCTCATGAGGGGACAAAAATAGGAAGATTTGTGACTGTCTTGCTAAATTTAAACTTTTTTTAAAAAATGAACTGTTCATAAGTTTATGGCTCCATATAAATTCCTCTTCTTGACATTTGTAGATTGAAATATTCCTTAATCATTAAGTGCATAATAAATATGAACAGACACCACAAACAAAATCTCTCCCACACCCCCACCCCTACCAGAATGTTATGAGACAGTTTTAGCAGATGGAATGTTCTTCTAATGGTGTTTTAAAAGACAGATAGAGTAAAAATCTTTGGGGCTAGGCAGGATTCCAGGGAGGATCATCCTTAAACTGCCCCTCAGTGTCTTTTCTTCTTCCAGTGGTAAAGTTGGTTTTGTCATCAGAGTCAAAAACAATGGAAGAGAAAACAGGGATAAAAGAAAGCAAATCTAGAAATCAGCCAAAACTTATTCTACTAAAGACTTAATCCCAATTTGGGGGTATAGAGATTTCTAGGAACACATTTTGTTTAAGGTTCCAGAGGAGTTTCCAAATGCCAAAAACACAAGTAGGAGTAAAACAGATGGTTTTATTTCATATTCACTATTCTGGGGCTTATAGCTTGTTAATATGGAACCCTTGTTCTATTGTTTTAAAAAAAACACTAGATTTCCAGGGGCTGATCTGAATTCTATTAGAAATCCAAGTTATGCCCATTGGAAACCTCTGTTTACCACTGATGTCATTCCTGTCTTATCCCAGAGTCCATTCATGTCCTCTCTTGCCTAGACTTCCACATGGTCAGGTTAAAAGCTTTGGCACAATCCAAGATAGTAGATATCCCAGGAGGCTGGAGCTAGCCCCAAAAGGCACTTCCTATATATTTTTCATGGGCTTGCCCACTAGAGGCCCTTAAGAAGTGTTTGTGAAATTGAATTGAGTTGTCTTGAGCCCATAGACTTCAGGACCTGCTATTTCACTATAAGACTGAATTCTGAAGAACTTGAGAAAACAAATACACAAAATTCACCCCACCCCCAGCTCACCACTTTCTGGATGCTAGAAGAGAAAAGGCCACAAAAGCTTTCTAAAATATCATGAATAAAATATTTAGCTTGGTCAATAAATTATTTCTCAACTAATCCTACTTTTAATTAAAATGTTAACACTTCTTATTTATGAATTGCAATCATAGCTTGTAATTCCTCTGAGATGGTATTGAGTGAATTCTATAGTTTATAGATTTGTAAACTTTCTAATGACCTCAGAAAAGTTGCTTCCAGTTGCCCAAAGGGGGCCCTTATTTATAACTAGCTAGACCATATCAATTAGATGCTCTACAATAACAATTTGCCACTACGAGTTCCTTTAAAAAATATGTAATTATCTGACTTCAGGGTTAGGCAGCCTTCATAAAGCAGATTGAACAATTCCCCAGGACAGCAGAATTTCTAGCAATATCAGGCTGCTGCTTCCCATTCCATCCACAAAAAAACCCAGCTCCACACAGGTGACCAGGAAATGCCCAATTATATCCTAGGAAGCTCTGCTAAACACCACTACTGATTCCTGGTCATTGATCTCATTTTATTGCTGAATTCAATTTAATCCAGCAAGGCTCTGTTTAATTTGAAGAGACTAAGACTCTCATTTGGAGGAACAAGAATATAGAAGAAACATTTGCATTTCTAAAACTCCTTCTGTACAGTTTTCACTATCAGGGCATTGTTTAATACCATGCCAAATCTCAGCTGTGAAAATGGATGGGAAAAGGGTAATAAAAATGTCAACAGTGAAATGCTCATTTCCAGGCAAGTCATGAAATTCAATCAATACACATTAACCTGTGCTTTATGAAATAAAAAGAAAAACAAAAGGGAAAATTTAGGCTGCTTTTAATTATACACACATATAAACACATTAAATGTATTATTACTGGCTTATGAACTTTGAATAATTAAAGAGGAATTGCAGCCCAGACTAAGATGATCCAAAAGAGATCCATCAGCAAAAGAAGGGCTATTTTAAATCTTGACTATATTCCTCTGAGTTCCTATAGAATCACTCAAACTAAAGTTATCTAAATCTTCCTAATATCTGTATAACTATTAATGACATTCTTCCATTTGAAGAAATACACAACAATAATGACAGCAATAGTAGCCAGTATTTTCATACCACTTTAAAGTTTAGAACCTGCTTTACATGTCATTTCATTTCAAACTCATAACCCTGTAACAGTTAAACTGGGGTTTTGACTGAATAAGAGAGTTATAAATTCAATGTTGTGGTCGCCGAATTCAAAATATTATCCCTAAACCAGAAAAAAAAAAGCTGTTAGCAGCTTTATTCATAATGAGGAAGAGAAAGAGTTGAAGTATGAAATGTAGGAGGGAAAGAGCTAAGGAGTTGCCTAGCCTAAGCTAATTGCTGATCTGATGAAATTCAGCTCGCTACCCAAAGTTCCAATCTCCATGTGGAAATCCAAGTCACTCATCAGCAAGACAATGCAAGATCCAGGGAAAAGAGTCTCTCTACAGAACTCACACTGAAGGGAGTGTCCCACAGAAGTACCAAGGAGTAGAGAGGGTCTCCTTGCAGAGCCACCAAGGCAGGAATCTCTCCAAGCCAGGAGTCCCTGTGGTGTCTTTAGCCAGGGTTCCACTAATACAGCCTTCTCCAAAGCCAAAGCAGGAATCTCCACAACCAATCTCTCTAGAAATCAGGAAAGGAATACCCAGAAACAATCTTTCCCAACTCCAGGAAGGGAATGAATGTTAAACCATGGGTTCTTTTTATACCCCTCTTTTCCATGTCTCTTCCGGTTATTTCCTGTCACTCCTTCACAGAAACCAATCGAAGTCTTTAACTTTGCCTAGCACTGCCCAGGGGTAGGGGGGAAATGGCGTGTGGCCTTTGGAGTTGTCACTCTGGTAAGTGACTTGTGAACTTTCATAATTAATGGAAAGTAGGGATACTTTAAGTTCCTGATTTGATTAGCTAAAAATAGGCAATGGGAGAGTTAATCCTATCTTCACAATCCCCTCTGTGATTCTTTGGGAGACTAGTCATCCCAATGAATCATTTAACATAATTAGCTTAAATCTCTAAATATCTTCTAGCTAAGGGTGCATACAATATTGCACTTTCTAAGAGGAAACTATAATAGTTGGAGATAAGAGGGAAATAATAAAGAGAGCAAAACCAATGATTGGTAGGTGTGTTGACAAAAAGTCAATTAGGGGACAATCCTCTTTGGCATAAGAGTTTGCATTCAGAATAAATGATATGTTCAACCGCCTTCAATTCACTCAATACATCCCAAAGTTCATTGTGGATCTTTTGATGCAGTGTAGGTTTTTCTTTTAGATTTCTTTATGATACCTTCTCCAAATAGTTCATTTTCTTTATTCGTGGAGTTAACAATCTTCTTTCCCTGAAGTTTTTTCTCAAAAAAATATTTTAAGTCTGGATTTTATTAAAATTATATAACCCCATGAGGTTGGCACTATCATTAGCTCTATTTTACATGTAAGTTAAATGAGTTTTAGAGAAGTTAAATGAGGGAAGTAATTTTTGAATCTGAAGAATTATCTGGAGGCTTACGATTGACTGATGGCCAATTTCCATTATGACCTGGAGTTGGCTTTCTGTTATAGCCAGAATGGTGAAAGGCTATGCCTCAGTACACCAAGCCAGTGAACATCATTGAGAAGAGGCTCTCTTGGAAAATGGAAGGATAAAATCAATTGAGGCATCTTCTCCTGAGGATAAGAAAGAAATTGAGGATTTGAAGTCATATCTCCCACATATAAAATAAAAAATGCAGATTCACACAGATGGTGTTTATGGAAGGATTTGATCTCAGGTCTTCCTCACTATACTTATAGCATTCTATCTGCTCTTCTTGATTAGAAGTCCATTTTCCTATATGATTTTATGGCCTTCAGGCATTATTTTAGCTACATAAGTGTACCCTCCATTGTAGTATTTATATTTTTAATATAACAAATGTGGATATTTGAAAAATTTTAATATTTCTTGCAAACCTTTTTCTCTTCACTCAATGGATTTACATTACATCATTCAGCCAAAAGTAGTGTAAGTTAATATTTTAAATATTCCATATAAAGTTTAGTGTTTTATTATTTTAAGAGATTATGCAGCTTATAACAGAACCATGGTTCACAGTATATGTAAAATTTCTGCCAGTCAGGCAAGCGTATAGTCTTTTGGGAGAGGCAGAAGCCAGGAGCAAACACTCACTGACTAGTCTCATATTTGCCTCTTGATGCTAATGCAGTTTCCTCCTACCTCACCCTATTTCATATAATCTCAGAAAATTCCACTTTGAGAAACCTCTTTCCCCCATTTAGTACCTTGAAATTCCAAAGCCTCAATCAGATGTCTGGTAAGACATAGTATAATGGTACCCTAATAACCAGGATCCAACTATAACTTTACTTGCTGCCCAGAGTACTCTGTTAGTGAGACACATAAGTTGTTTTTTTTAAATAAATATTAAGTATATTTATATACTTAATTAAGTATATAAATATACTTAATATTTATTTTAAAAAAACTTACATTTTATATAAGTATATAAAGGACCATCTTAACTGTTAAGTATATTTAAGTATATTTATATATATTTAAGTATATAAAGGACCATCTTAACTGTTAAGTATATTTAAGTATATTTATATACTTAATATTTATTTTAAAAAATTATGTTTTATATAAATATATAAAGGACCATCTTAACTGTTACTCTTGGATCCAAACCAATTTGGGATCATTGGGTTTAAAGATGGAAGGAAACTTTGAGATTACCTACAGATAAGGAAACAGTCTCAAAAAGATTGAGTACCATAGTTACACAGTTAGCAAATGTCAATGTTAATATTTGTTCTCATTGTTCCTCCTAATTATGAGTGTAGCACACTCTCTACTCTATTCCTCAACTGCCATGATACAGAGATAAGATATTATTCAAAGACAGAGCATCAAACACACACACACACACACACACACACACACACACACACACACACACAAAACAGCCCCAGTTTGGCATCCTACTTGTAATATTCACCATGGAGAAAGGTAGAATGGAAGTATCTCCATCCTGTTTTTCCTAGTAGTTAATAGAGGCTTAATATTAAAAGGAACTTTAGATATCATGTAGTGCAAATCTCCTACTTAGTATGGAAAAACCATTTGCAGTATTCATAGGGAGGAGCCCCACCTACCTTCTTCTAACTTTCTAATTTCCATTCAGATAAAATCTCCTTATCTTAGAATATAAGCCATTTGAAAGGATGGAAGATCTTGCTTATTTGCATCCCTAGTATTTATTACTGTACCCATAATATAATAAGCACTAAGTAAAAGCTCTATCAGTGCGTCTGTTTATTGATCTATCCATTTCTCCCTGAAAAGGGGATTAACTCAACTGGACAATTCTATTTTTGAAAAACTCAATTTCTCTCCAGGCAGTATTTTTCACTTTTGAAAAGTTCTAATTATTAGAAAATTCCTCCTTATATTGAATAAAAATCTTTCAAATAAAAACTTTTACTGTCTAGATAGAGACTAGCGTAATAGGTCTCCTATCTCCTCCTCATAATATCACTTCAGATGGAAGCAGGGAGTAGGTTTTTCAAGACACTTAGAAGCTGTGATTTTATTCCTCATCCATAGAAGATGAAAACTACAATAGTGATGAAATTGAGACATTCTTTTATCACTCAGTCCCCTGACCTGGGAACCAATCCTTCAGCCTCAAGAACAGAACATAGGTACTCAGCTGGCCTTCTTTTTAGTCAGTTTATTCTGGACTTTGTATGGTCTGAGTAGCACTGAGACAAACAAGATAAGAGACTCAAGTCTACATCATTGAAGCTTTTGATATTCCTAAGTAGTCCTTGGCAACAAAGAACCTCCTGAAAATCTTCTCTGCTGTTATATCAAGAGCTAACCTCTGTTCAGGTCCTTAGATCCAAACAAACTATATCCAGAAAACTGAAAGAAGAGGTAGTTGTTATTAAATTATGGGTGGTGATTTTTTGGGAGGAAAAAAGGCATGGATTGAAAGAAAAAAATATTTTAAATGCTCTAGGCTAAGGAAAATACATCAAATAAGACACAGACATTGCCAAAATGTGTGTGCCTGCACCTTTGTGTGTGTGTGTGTGTGTGTGTGTGATTCTTTGTGTGTTGTGGGGAGTAGAGAGTGGGGAAAGATAGGATAGTTTTTATAAAGGTCCCTAATCTAGAAGGATGCATAATTGAAATCCATCACACTCTTAAAGAGCAATTTATATCTATCATAAGTTTTTTTTCTCAAAAATAGAGACAACTACAAAAATATTTTTATGAGAATGAATTAATCTACTCAATCTGATCATTGTAAAATGAGAGATTACTTTGTTCCTACCACATTGTTCCTCAATGGTCCTTAACCCTACTGCTAACATGATTCTCATGGCATGGAGATGTCCCTGAGTTATGAGATTATGCCCATGGAAGCCTAAGTCTTACAGGTCCAAGTTGGGAAAATGTTGAGTACGGGGCAAGCCATCAGTGTCCAATTTAAAAGAAGTAGAGCCTATCTGGGCATGCAGTTCATATGTGTTATAGCAGAATGTAATGAGAATGTGTTTGGAATTCAGAAAATGGATAACCCTTGCAGAGGCCATTGGCTATGCTCATCATGAAGAGTCCAAATGCAGTTTACCTCTTCCATGTCAATCATGTACCTTCTTGTGACATTTTGGTTAGAAAAATCTTAATGTATGGGGAATGCAGTTAGCCCTTGTGCCCCTAGATGGTGCTCATGCCAGGGCTACAGAGTGGTCTCCAGAGACTGAGCACAAGCCAGTAACTGAGGGGATTAATGAGGAAGAGAGGCAAAATATACCACTGAGGGTCCTTCTTTCACATGATCATAGAATTAGGCTCTTTAGAGAACATCTAATCTAATACCTACACAGATGAGGAAAGTGAAGTCCAAAGAGATAAAATGACTTGCCCAACTTCACACAGATAGTAAGCTGCAAAACTATAAGAATAAGTTTGTTTTGTTTTGTTTTGTTTTTTTCTCCTGCAAATATAGGATGTTCTATTCTTAGGTGGACTGAAGCATAGAATGTGATGTGCATAAAGGCACCAGAGGGAAAGGAGCCAACAGAAAGGGGTTGTTTATTCTTCCAGTCAATATTTCCATGACTTTTAATGTATTTTCTCTCCCAATCTCTAAGCTTCTGAGAGTTGTGTTTGTAAGTAGATCAGCCATGTTCAAGGCTGAAGAGATGGATCCCAATCCCATGGCAGAAGCAGCAGGGGCCCATGAAAGCCTATCACAAGAGCTGGCTTTGAATACTTGTCCTGAAAGTTCATTAAATAACCATGCCTGAGCAATGGGTCCAGTCTTCCACACCTAAACCCTTTAGCAATCTAGAGACCTAAGAGTCAACTTGGAGCCAAGTTTCACAAAGTCAGATTTCTGGTGCACATCAAGCTTTCTCCCTGACTGATAAATGAAATAAGAGTAAAAAACAAGAGTTAGAATAAGTAAAACATGGCTACGGTAGCGCCTCTATAGGTGATTGTTCTCATTACTGTTGTTTTACAGAATGTCCTGATCCAAGGACACCATTAGCTCATGCTTGACTAGGGGGTCCTTAGTTCTTTCTCAGCTGACTACAACTGCTACCTAAGCTGCCTGCTGCAAATTTGGTATAAAGCCTAACTCTGAAGCATGTAAAGCCACCAAACCCTAACCCCAGGATGCTCATATCGTACATCAGTGACTTGTATGTAGGTATGGATGGCATCCTTGTCAGATTTGCAGATGACACAAAGCTGAGAATGATAAATATTATGTTGAATGACAGTCAGGACTTGAGAAAAAAAGTATTTCGACCACCTAGAAGACTGGAAAGAATATAATATGATGGATTCCAATGGCAATAAATGAAAAGTCCTTCACTTAGATTAAAAAATCAACTCCATATGTGCATGCTAAGAAGGCATGACAACAGTTCATATGAAAAAACTGAGAGTTTTCTTATGTCTGTGGTTTGTCACTAATATGACATGGCAGTTCAAAAGGCTAAAGTTGCTGAAGGGCTAGGTTAATAGAATCAGAGTGTCCAGAACAAGGAAGGTGACAGGTTCCCATGCTCTCTGCCTTGGTCAGAAAAGAGCTAGAATATTACATTCATTTCTGGGCACCATATTTTAGGGGGGACATTGACAAATTGGAGTAAAACTACAAAGGATGCTAAAGATGGAGAGAGGACAATTTCCTTCTGTCCTTGCCTTCTGAATGAACCAAAACCTGAACTCTGCATGATCATATATTTAGGAAAAAGAGGGCTCAGAAATCATTTAACCTAATCTCATTTTACAAAATAGGAAACTGAAGCCAAGAGAGCCTAGGCGACTTGTCATTTGGGCAGTAAGTACCAGAATATCTATTTGAACCTAGATCCTCTGACTTTCTATTCCAGCACACTCCCTTCCTAAAGAAGAAAATTTTGTTATCTGATATTTCTACCAGAATCTTTTTTGACATCCTTGTTAAGCTACTCACACTGAAGACGTGCTTCCTAATCATTTTAAATCATGAAAGCTTGCTCCCTGTAAATAATCTGAGAAATCCCCCTATCATACTGTTCATAACTGTGGTTTAAGCTTGGAGAATTTTACCCTCTCCTTCTGTTGTATTTTGCCTACCCTCAGAATCCCCTGGTAAGAGGTGATTTCCCAAGCATCCTCTGTTTGATGCTAATAAAGTCACATAAACAGGATAGTTACATGACATATAAGAGAGTGTCTATAACATGCATACATAGCTAGGTGTACCAAACCTGAAGCCAGGAAGATCCATCTTCCTGAGTACAAATCTGGCCTCTGTGACCATGGGGAAGTCATTTAACCTCATTTGCCTTAGATCCTCATCTGTAAAATGGGCTGAAGGAAATGATAAAACTATTCCTTATCTTATCATGATGTTAGACACAACTGAAATGACCGAACAACAACAAAATATCATGCATCCCTCTCTAAAGTTATATTCCCAGGGCTTTGGACTGAGGAGACCAATATGTATAATCCTACTTTTCATAAAAAAAATTGTAATAGGGAGAAAGAATCAATATTTTTGTAGCACCTCTGATATGCCAGGCATCATGTCACATATTTTATAAATATTCTGATATGATCTTAATAACAATCCTGCAAAGTAGATGCCATTATTATCTACTTTTATATTTGAGGAAACTGAGGCAGACAGAAGTTAAGCAATTTGCCCAGGATCACATATCTAATTAATGTTTAAGTCCAGATTTGAACTCAGAACTTTCTGATTTCTGGCCCATCACTGTATTCACTGTCCTAGGTATATACACATATAAATATACTTTACACATAAAAATTGTAAGATTTCCTAAGATGTTCTGTTTATATAGAATGCCCTCCAATCAACTACAAGAGCAGGAGAGCATTTTCTTTGTCTGGGATACTTCCCTTAAATCTGCTGGAGTATAACTAGTCCATAGTTGATTCCTCATTAGCTGAAAAAAATCTTAAGTAAAGAGTTTTAAGCTTTGGAACCATTTTGGAGTGACTAAACTGTAGTAAAACAATTCACAGAAGCTCTCCAAGAGAAACAAACCATCAATAGACTTTTTTAAGCAAGATTTATCATGTGATCAGTTTCTCCTCCAAAATCATAAATTTGTTCCCAATATCCCATGAGAACCTATATAGTATTGACCACTTGGTAGAACAATGGATAGAGTGGTGTGGCTGATGTTGGGAAGGTCTGAGTTCAAAATTTGCCTCTGTTTCCTCAAATATAAAATAAAGGGGTAAAAAAGCATTTACCTTTCAGAGTGGTTGTGAGGATCAAATTACATATTTGTAAAGCATGTAGCACAGTGCCTGAATGATAATATGTACTTTTTAAAAGCTTCTTCCCTTCTTTTCCCCTTCTCTCCACAACTGTTCTTCAATTATAGGAAAAGAACATGTTTTCTATTATCTAGTAACCCCATCCATCATTTAGAATTATGGAATTAAGGAGTTATGGTTTGAGAGTCATGAAAGGAGAAAACACTAGAAATATTGGAAGGGCAGCATACACATGCCCGGCCCACCTTTTTTTTTATTTTTTTATTTTTTATTTTTTTGGATTTGATGGGGTCTTTGAACATTCAGTCTATATTTTGAAAGATAAATATTTTCTCAATTTTTTAAAATGGTATGCTCTATTCCTTTCAGTTTTATGTTTATATTCTCCTTAGACTCATTTGTTTAATTGAATGAAAGGCCAGGTTTTCTGCAAATTATTATTGTTTTTTATTCATTTTTAATGCAGTCATTGCCTCTACCAAGGAATCTTTTATGATCTAAACATACATAGGATAAGTTTTGTTGACTGAAACTCTTTAAGGTGTTCTTTCTGCTTAGCAAATTAATGATTTATTTTAGTAACCAATCAATAAATAATATGGTATTTCATGTTCTCTGCACTTTTTTATAACTTTATAATGCTTAAAATATGATCTACTTTAGATTATTATTTATGAAAAAGAGTCCTTTTATACTTTCCCCTCCTTCAGACATCCTGAGAATCAATCAACATCTTCAAAGTTATTTTATCTCTGGCCCAAACCTTTTCTGTTTTGTATACTTGTTCCAATCTAGCTTCTCTTCCTGCCTTTATTTTCTTTACTACATTTCTTTCTTCTTCATGTAGCACACTAAATACTAAAATGTTAAGGTCTAAATCTGGTGGCTGGAATAACATTGATTAAATGACTTGCTATGAAAATATAGTTGGATTAATTTTTCAATATTTATTTTTGTATGTTGCCTTCCTTTCAATACCTATATCTGCCTTAAAATCATCCAATTTAATTGAATCTCAGGTCAAGTTCTCTTTATTTAAAAAAAATATATGTATATTTTTTCTTCCAAACCTTTTCAATACCTATTTGTTTTGAAATAATCTGTGATAAAACTAGGTCATGTGTTTATTTTTAGTTGGCTCACTTTTTAAGAATTACATTTAATATAAGAATTACAGTATAGATACTATTTACTTTTTTTTCCAACAACACGTCAACTAGTTGAATCTCATATTTAGGTTATGAACTTTATAGTCATTATTTATAAACAGTGTATAATCATCACCGTCTAATTTCTTTTCCACCATTTTGCCAACATTGCTAAAGAAGTAGAATTAATGCAATTTTGTATTTTTGTAATGTTTCATTGGCCCATTGTGGACAAATAATTCATCAAGAAATGACAAATTTCCTGGTAATGAATGTCTTTGTGCTTAGCTAGGCTGGTCCTCAGACAGAAGAAATAGTCTTTCACCAATACTGCACACAAAGCCTTTCTAGCATGGAGGAATTGTCAGACTTTATGCTTTCCTGGCATGGGCTGGTAGAAGCCAGGGTCACCTCCAAACCAACATTAGTCACTGAAGAATCTTTTGTCTAGTCAACATCAACATTAGCTTCCCCCAAATCCAATTACGCTTTGATTACTCTGGCCCCAGCCAGTCTAGGGTTGCTTTCAAACCACATCTTCTTTGAGAAGAGGTTTCTTTTTTCTTTTTTGTCCCAACTATTCTTATATGCTTTTGACTATTCAACTTTTAGATTGACTTTGTTATTGACAATGTGCTTTGAAGTCATTTACTGAGTCCTTCCCATAACCCCCACAAAGTGGCTAGAAGATGACTGTGCTAATTTAGGTAGGATCAAAAAAGCAGACCATCATGTTCTCTGAATAGAAGTTACTACCTGGCACTATACATCAATGGTGGATTTAAAATGGGAAATTGTACACTTGCATTTGGTATATCTCAGCATTGTCTGCACTTAGAGATACTAATGCATGCTAATGCCAGCAGCTTCATGTAAAAATCATTGGCTTTAGAGTCAGAAGAATTGCCTGGCCGACTTAATATCATAACATTCACTTTCAATTGTTTTGTTGTTGTTTTCCATTTTTATTTGTTGTATTCTTTGTTTCTACTAATTTCCTGGTTCCCCTGGCTTCACTTCTTACAAGTCTTTTATAGGCTATCCATCATGATAGTCATAATTTTTACATCAAAACAACATGTCCATATATCATCATCATCATCATCATCATCATCATCATCACTAGAATTTATATAACACTTTAAAGTTGATAAAACACTTTAGATATGTTCATTCATTTTAGCTTTATAACAACTCTGTGAGATAGGTACTATTATTATCTGCATTTTACAGATGAGATAACTGAGGAATAGAAAGATTAAGTAACTTGCCCACATAGTAAATGTCTGAATCAAGATTTCAAGTCAGGTCTTCCTCATTCAAAACTTAACACTCTATCTAACTTGTTACTTCACTGCATATAAAAACTTGTTTAAAAAAAAAAACTTGTTAAGCCTTTATACCAATTTATGTGCATCCTGTTGGTTTCTAGTTTTTGTTTCTATATTTTAAACTACTACAGAAAGTCCACAGAGGAAACTTAACAGCAAATAATTCCACAAATATGTATTAAACTCCTACCATATTTATTGCATTGTATTATAAAAAAATAGTTCCTAGGCTCAAGGAGCTTCCAATTTATTTACATTCCATTTTGGGATACAATATGCCCATTGGTAAGTAAAAGCTTCATATATAGAGAGGGGAGAGGAGAAAGCTTCAACACCCAGGAGGATATTGAATGGCTTTGTATAAAAGGCAGCATTTGACCTGAGCTTGGAAGAAAATTAAGGATTCTGAGAGTTAGAGGAGGAAGAAGAGGAGAAGGCAGTTGATTCCAGGTAGGGACAGGACAAGGAAAGTTAAGTTTGGAGAATAGGTAGTTGCCCATCTTGGTTTAGAATGTAGATTACATAGAGTAATTTGGAATAATTATGGAAATGTAGCTAAAGTCACATTGGAAGGCTTTAAATGTAAAACTAAGGTGATGATATCTTATTTTATAAGCAATAGGAATTCACTGGATATTTCTGAGCTAGGGAATAAGCTAATGTAGGCAAATTCTTTTCCCTTGATAGTCTCAGTTCCCTTCTCTATAAAATGAAAGCTCCAGCCTAAATGACATCTTTGATATCTTCCAATTCTAAATTCTCTTAAAAGTACCTAATATTTTCTAGTTAGGACACAGTTGGTCAAACCAATCCTTGTTTCTCAGCACTGAAGCAAGGGGAGAAGCAGAGATTAGTACTACATGAGCAAGGTTTAAGATTTATGTTTTCCTTAACTAAAATCATCTGGAAATAACAAGCAATTATATAATGTTCATTAAGTGTCCTAAAGGACCTGCTTGACCTTGGCTAGGGCTGAGGTCAAGAGAATCTGGTTCTAATCTAGGCTATGAGACTTTCCAGTTAGTATGACCTCTCATTATGCCTCAATAAGCTTCAAGTTTCCTCCTGGATAAAATACAAATAGGACTATCTTCCCGGTCTGCCTAACTCACTAGGTCCTTATAAGGATTAAATGAGATAATGTATGTAAAGCTCTTTATAAACTCTAAAGCTTATGTAAATATGAAAAGCAGCATTAAGGATGGGTGAAAGATACAGGGAGAAAAATGTCCACCCAATACACATACAATCAATAAGTAACTTCTTAACAATTAGAATTTTTTTTTTTTTAAAGAACTGGCTAATTCAAAAGGGAGTTCACTCCCTATCCATGGGGGTGTTAAAACATGAGGTATAGGCCCACTTTCCAGGATGCTATAAGAGGAATCCCTACATAGGGTAGCATGTTAAGAGTTAGATGGCCTCTGAAATCAATTCCAGATGTGCAGAATGTAGCACCTTCATTAAACATGAATTTTTGTATAAATATGATATACAGTGATCCCTCACCTATTGCCGGGAGTTATATTCCAGAGATCCCCACAATAGGTAAAAATCTGCTAAGTAGCAGCATTATATTTATTTTATTATTAATACATATTTTAAGGCTTTATAAACCCTTCTCATCTTCCTATCATTTTACACACTCTTATTGATCTACATTCATTGAGCCAATCAGCTCCTGGTATACAGAATACAACACTATGGTTGCTCACCTTTCATTTCATCAGAAAATAATGTGCTGCAATAAGATTATTTTTAAAAAAAATACCAGGATATAGTCAAGCCAAGATAAGTGAACCTTGATATAGTGAGGGATGACTGTAAATGATTACTAGGGAAGAAGGTAGTAGAGAAATAATGTAGTCCATGCCACAGTGGGTTGCCACAGTGGGGAAAGAACTCTTGGGACCAAAGATATTGGGTATAGGATTTGGACATTGCTGAAGGTTCTCTAAAGGGGAGTTTGCTAAAGACTGATTAAACCTACTTCACAAAGGTAACTCTAACCCAAAGTACAATGTTCATTTTCACTCCTGCTACCTCAACAAAAACCCTATTTATTTCCTGGATACTTTTCTTCCTTTATCCATACCCTTTCCTTGCTAGCTACTTTAGCAACAGGAAGTATCTTGGAAGCAGGTTCCATAGACAGAATTCAGCTTTTTCTCTCACAAGGAAAACTATCATCCAGTTTCAACACCACATCTTAAAATATTGTCAATTGACTTGGTTCTCAAATTGTAAAATGTACCTTCCCTCATATTCAAGATTAGGCTGTCTTGGACAAGAGACACCTTTAAACAACCAAAGCTTTAGTAGATCCCAAGAATAGACCTAATCCAATCAACAGAAACTATTTATGTTGGATGATTGATGAGATGCTTCCCTACTTTCACTAAAGACTCCATTATGTTGGAGAGTGATCCAAAATGCTAGGATAAGTGGATAATAATGAATCTGAGACAACATTTAAAGCTGCTTCTCATTTTTTTTTTTTTTTAATTCTGGAAACTCTTGTCTTCGGCAGCATCACCCTCTACCCTCCCTATGAACTATGAAGTAAGTGAAAATGTGCTGATGAAAAGAGTCTCTTATGATCAACTCTGATTCATTGGACAAAGACTTCCTCGAGGTGACATCCTTCATGGTCATCCTTAGAAATCAGTTAACAACATTTGCCATAATCAAAGGCATCACTGTAATTTTTTTTCAGACAATGAGAATACTGGGAGGGAATAATGAATTACTGGACATAAAAGTTTTGAAACCAGGCAATTAAAGTAGACATTTCCTTAGAAAAAATAGAGTATCGAAAAGAAGCAAAACCTCATTTCTTCTACTAGATATAGGATCTGCTACTTTGTCTGAAGACTTATATGCTCATTTTTCTTTAGAGAACATAAAAAAAGTTCATAGCATTTTTCAAGATAAAGTTGATATTTCCTCATGAAATCAGGTAGAATGAAATCAAAATTTCCAAACAGCTCAGAGGTATAAACTTTTCTAATCAGACATTTATTTAACAAGTAAATGAAAAGATCTGTATTTGTACTCAAAAGAAAGTCTGATCATTTTTAAATGTGTTTCTATATGAAAATAATGATAATAGCCAATATGTATATAGCACTAAATTTACTAAACAATTTACATATATTATCTCATTTGATACTTACAACAAGCTTATGAAGAACTTGGTATTAATTATCCCCATTTTATATGTGAGCAAATGGAGGTTGATCAAGGTGAAGTGATTTATCAAGGGTTAAAAAGTTAGAGTCTGAGGAAAGGCTCAGACCAAGATCTTCCTGAATCTAAGTCCATTGCTCTATCCACATCCTGCCTCCCTTAAGATTTAGAACACACCATTTTGATTTAAATCATTGCAACCTTAACTGAGGCTACATATCCTATTCTGTTTATTCTTATTGATCACTTATTTAAAGCATAAACTCTTCTTCCCAATCTCATCCCCCATGAAGATATGTCATCATATATGAATGGGTATCATTAATAAATGTAAAGTCCTTGGGGGGGGGTGCTGGGAGGGAGGAGATAAAAGCTCTTTAGTGTGAGCCTTTGTGTCCCCAGCACCTAGCATAGTGCCCCACACATAGTAATCTTGTTATAAATCCTTGTTGATTTGAATTAAATGTTGCCCAAATGCTATAATCCACAAAATATCTGTCATGGCCAGAACTTGTCCAGTCATGGCTAATTTCAGGGTGAGGCAGGCTGGAAAAGAGACAAGCTACTTGAAGGAAAGAAATTCAATAATTCAAAATCAAGAGGACCAACCAAGGTCAGGGTCCAATATTAGCTACCAGAAAGGCAGTAGAAAAAGGCAAGATGTTAATTCCAAGTAAACATTTCAGGATGAAACCAAACAAAAGGGTATTCATTTCTTCAATCATTCACAAACTAATTAAAATCTAATAGTTGTAGGTCAATGTATTTGTGCTCAGTTAAGATTCAAAGATGAATAAGAAATGATACTTATCCAAGAGAAACTTTCAGACTATGGGGGGTGTAGGGGTTAAAGTACTCAAAAGTAGCTAAATAATAAAATAGATTATAAGCACACAAAAAAGGTTGAAATCCAGTGCTTTAAGTACCCAAAGAAAGATAGAGAATGGAGGATTGGGGTGGGGGGCAGCAGAATTTCGGCCCCACTGATGAGCTGTGTGACTTTGGGAAAGTAATTTCATTTCTCTAGAATTCGGTTTCCTTATCTATAAAATGGAGGATAAGAATAACAATCCTTCCTACCCTAAGAGTTAAAATGAGGAAAATCTCATGTGGAAAACCTCAAAACTCTGGGTACATAAAAGATATTATTCATGAATGTCCTCTGGAACACATTGTTGTTTGTTCTTCCTTTTAAAAAGACCAATGACATCACAGGGTAATGACTTGACTTGTGCATAAATTGAATTTAAGTGAGGCAGAAGTTGCACAAATTCATTAGCCTCACTCTCTCTTCCAGAATCATCCTCTTCCAGCTATAAGACTAAAGACAGGACAACTGGTGATAGCTCAGGATGCAATGGATTACCTTGGTGTCCTCAATGTCTGACTAATTTCCACAGTGCCTATTTAGCTGCCTTTATGGCCTTTGGAACAAATTGTTGTCTGTTTCACCAGGGGAAGTCTTCACATGCCTTGGGTAGACAGGCCTCTAACTCACAAATGGGTTTGTGGCCCATCAGTTACCCTGAACCTGGTTTGGCCCATCTTTACCTGTAGCCTCTGTGCTTGCTATAAAATACTACACATATGAAAGAAAGTTTAACTATTTTTTAAGTTTCTTTATGAAAACAAAAAATGATAGCTAATGTGTCTATACACATACACACACACACACACACAGAGGCATGTTTGTACTACTTGGCAAAGTGTACCAGGCACATAGAATGGATCTTATTCCTAGGTCCTTTTTCCAATCTTTGTATGCTATGTTTATGTCAGCTACTGTCACCATAATTATCTGATTATTGGTGGTTCCAGCATCCTTACCACATTGACTGCCTTTCTTTGTTATGATCTCATTAATGGCCTTTCTATAATATGGAGCTTGGTCTTGAACATAATACTCTAGATATGATCTCGTCAGGACAAAATACAAGGGGATCATTCCCTTCTTCAGTCTAACAGCATCTCAAATTTGTATTGTATTTTAAGGTTTGAAAAGCATTTTGCATAAATTACCTTATATCTAGATATTATGTCTTTTAATGCAGTCTAAAATTACAGTAGCTTTCCTGTCAACAATACACTAACTCAAAGTTCTTTCATTCTGTGAATATTCAAAATGTTTTCATTCTTTCTTTTTTATTATTTCTCATTTTTTCCTTTTATTCTGTCTCCTTTTCTTTTGTTCTTCCCTTTCCTCCCCTTTCATTTTCTTCCTTTCCTTTATCTTGCCCTCCCTTCTTTTTTCTTTTCCTTTTTTCTCTTCCCTTCCTTTCTATTGTTTGACTTTCCTTCCCTTTATTTTTTCTTTTCTTTTTTCCCTTCCTTCCTTTCTTCCTTTGAACTTCTTTCTTTCTCTTTCTTCCTTTTTCTTCCTTTCTTCTTTCCTTTCCTTCAGTTCTTTTTCTTTTCTCTTTTCTTTGTTTCTTTCTTTCTTATTTCATCAAGATAGATCACTTCTGGAGAGGAACTCCACAAATACCTATCAGTCAGCACTTGTTCTACAACTTTTTATTCTTAGATAGTTGCCTGTGGCACTGAGATACTAAGTAACTTGACATACATTATGTTATATTAATTAACCAGAGACATATAGTCAGTGTGTGGTGAAAGTAGCATTTTAACATAACCAGCTCTTTATCAAACATGACACAGCCTCCCAAATATTTCTTATGTGATTCTTATTTATGGGTCCCTAATAGGTAGGGAGTTCGTAGCCTATTTGTATGGTCAAAAAATGGGAGGTAAAGATGCAACGGAATTCTCAAATCTTAAGTCCTTTCCTTCTGGTCAAGGAAATTCTCATGGTCTCCTTTAGGTCACTTACTGTTACAAATAGCCAGAAGAAGACAATAATGAAGACAGTGGCATCTCTGAGAGGGCGAGTTTTCTGGGGCCCAATAACATCATTAAATTATTTCTGTAAAATCTCCTAAAGGCCCCCCTTCCCTTCCTTCAAGAATATATGGAATTGTTTATCTATGTGCCTTTATTTAGCCTACAGAATTGGAATGCTTCATGAAACTTTCCTTTAAAAAATGTACTTCACTTAATCATTGTCGTTGGTATAGCTTTGCTATTATCCTTAGTTAAGGCTTCATTTGTGGGAGTTCCATTTTTGCT
Source organism: Gracilinanus agilis (assembly GCF_016433145.1). Taxonomy (NCBI): domain Eukaryota; kingdom Metazoa; phylum Chordata; class Mammalia; order Didelphimorphia; family Didelphidae; genus Gracilinanus; species Gracilinanus agilis. The sequence continues at coordinate 216,072,224 of NC_058131.1, forward strand.
TTCTCAAATGTTCTTAAATGTTTTATGTAGCTCTTAATGGCATATTTCCTATAAGAATATGGATTACTGTTTTATGCCTTATATGACAATGTTCCTGGAGAGATGAAAATCTATGGTCTAGCATTGTTAATCTTCAATTTTTGTTTTTGTTTTTGTTTTTATCATTGTAGCCTTTTCCTTTGCAAAGAAATGTTGACAGTTTGGATTTGTAGCATTGCATCTATAAGGAATCTTCAAGTTTTTATAACACTAAATAATGCATCATTAGCCAAACAGAGGATAATGGGGTATTTGCTGCTGCTTGCTCATTTCGGCGAAGGTTTCCAGAAATAAACATTAACTCATATAAACATAGCCTATGGATCATCCAGTGAGTTAACGTGCTAGAGTTAGCTGCTTGGACTATTCCTTTGTAAATTATTCATGGTTCTAATTTCCCTGACCATTTTCTTCTCTTAAAATATTTGATTTATTCTCATTTACATGACAGGGCTGCATTAGCTTGGACAAGGACACAGCTAACCTAAAAAAGGTTGACCAAATAGCAGCCCTGAAAAAAAAAAAACTAAACTGTTCTCAGTGTAGTATGAAGTAGAAAGAATATTGGATTTGAAGTCAGAAGCTCTGGGTTTGAATCCCAGCTTGCCCTCTGCGATTCTGAGATTCCCCAAATGTTAAATGAAGAGTTTGGACTAGACAACATCTATGGGCTCTTGCAAATGTAAATCCATGATTCTATAACTTTATAATATATTGGCAAGATAGTATAGTATAGTAGATAGGGAACTGACCTCGAAGCCAAGAAAACCTGAGTTCAATAATTTTTACCAATGACACAAAGTAACTTTGTGACCCTGGACAAGTCACTTAAGCTCTTAGAGGTAGGCGATTCTCTAAGATTTTAAGAAGGTAACAAACTGCATTGGTAGAGATAGTTTACTTAATCAGAAGTTCCATATACTAATGAAATTAAAGGTGAAATCCTAATCCTTATCCCTCTGATGTACTGAGTGTGTCTGGCTGAAAATGTGGCCCTTATTTTCTTTTTGTCTAAATAGATAGCCCTGTTTAGTAGCCTGAACTATTGAGGCCCTTCAGGGAGAATGATAAATTATATTCACATATACATGTTTGCTGACTGAATGTTTGCTGTGGATAACACATGAGATGATTCTATTGGAGAGGAAATGAGGCATCAAAATAGAGATTCAGAGTTTCTGAGGATTTCATGACCAGAAAAAAATTAATATAAGAAAATAATTTAAAATGTAAAAATACCAAATGATAAGAGTAATATAAGAAAATATTCTTATTTTCCAGAATATTACAGATTTCAAACCACAAACATACCCCAAAAGCAATGGACCCCAATAGTTAGCCAGTTTCCTAATGTCTTCTATATAATTTAGCTACTCCTCTTCAATAAATATTCAATAATTACCAATTATTTGTAAAACATTTTTCCACATGAGCTCTCTCCCACCTGCTTCAAAAGAGCAGAAATTTAGATATTACTGCCATAGAAATCTCCAGAGACAGAGAGTATTGATGGAACCCACAGCCCTGGAGAGAACTTGGAAATTTCAGATCATGAAACTAGAGCAGAAATGGATTTTGAAGAACACTCTAGTCCAATATTATCATTGTGAAGATGAAAAGACAGAGGTTCGGGAGTGGGGGTGGGGGAGATGAATTGGCTATGTTCAATAAACCATTACTCTTTCCACAAGATCATGCTGCTTCCAGAAGGCCTGAAGACTGATCCATAGCCTAGACAGAGTATTTGTTTTTAGCAGAAAGGAAAACATTAGGCAATTCTGCAGAGCAGCACCATGGAAGGAATTGACAGCATTACTGTTTATAATGCAGACTAGGCACACCCAGACCCAGCCTAACAAGAGTCAAGTGGTCTAGAGAGATGATCTCTGAAGAGCAAGAGCTTAAGGGATGTGCCCGCCATCTCAGAGCTAGTAAGCATCTGAGACATTGCATGAACTCTGGTGTCCAAACTCCAAGTCCAAATACTACCTATTTTTTTAAACACCATGTTACCATGCTATCACTTTGTAAATGGAAAAGCAATTTTCCATCAATGGAGAGCATAAGGTGTCTGATGATGTATCCAGAGGCCTTTTTTTCAGTGTCACAATAGACTCTGACTCAGACTGCAAGAAAGTCAGACTAAGGAGCAACAGAAATATGTGGAACCCTGGGATATAGTCCTCATAAAGAACAGGTGGGTTGCCTGGCTTTTGCCCATTTCCTTTGCTCTTAACACATTGCCTAGCACATAGTAGGCACTTAATAAATGTACATTCATTGTCTGATTAATTAAAAAGGAGGTTGTAGGTAATCTGTACACATTGGAATTTAGGTATACATCTTTACACTATTAAAGCTTAAAACTTTATTAAGGTTTTTGGAAAACTGTATATTTTAGATGCATAAAAGTCTGTTCAAAGCAAACAGGTGTGAAACAGTTGCTGTTCTCAGCAGCCAACTTATAAGGCAGCATGAGCTCAGGCTGCAGTGGTTGATAAACTATTCACATGGTGTGTAAAATGGACCTGCTGCAGGGAAACAGGGAAGCTGTGTGTCTTCTCCTATCAGGAAATAAGGTACCCCTGAACAATAACAATAGTAAGAGATCAAATACTGTTATTTTTACTAAGGATTAAGGATGACAAAAGACTTTCACTATAAAACCTTTTGCAAGACAGGTAATAATAATATTAATAATTATATCTTCATCATTTTTATCTCACAACTCTTGGAAATAGTTGCTCGATAGTCCATATTTTACAAATTAGGAAAATGAGACAAACAGAGGTTAAGTGAGTTTTCCTGGGTCAAATATTTACTAAGTATCTGAAGCTGTATTTGAACTCAAGTCTTCTTGACTCCAGGTGAGGTAGTCTATGCACTACTGCACTACCTAGCTTCACTTAGCTTCCTCTCAAGTAGAAGAATTATAATTTCCATTTTACAAGCAATTAAATCGACAGAAAGAGGTTAAGTGATTTTCCTAGTAACTCATAGCTAGTCAGTATCATAGCTAGGACACAATGCCAGAATTTCTTCTCTGAGATCCAATTGCCTGGAAAATAAAGTAAAGAGAAGGATGAGTCATCATGTAAGTTATGGGCCCATGAGCTTGAAATATACTACAAAAGGGAGATGTTTCCCCGTCACACTCATGCGTAAGCCTCATGCTCTACTTCTCCCTTATGCTCAACTTCTCCCTGATGGGAGCTCAAGTCCTCTGTTGGTTCTTTCTCTGGATGTCAGTATTGCTCATCCTTCCTTTGAAAGATGACCATTGATGCATTTCCCACTTGACAAATGATCAAAAGGTATGAATAGGCAATTCTAAGATGAAGAAATTGAGGGGGCAGCTGGGTAGCTTATTGGATTGAGAGCCAGGTCTAGAGATGGGAGGTTCTAGGTTCAAATCTGACCTCAGATACTTCCCAGCTGTGTGACCCTGGCAAGTCCCTTGACCCCCATTGCCTACCCTTACATGACTCCAAGATGGAAGGTAAGGGTTTAAAAAAAAGATGAAGAAACTAAAACTATCTTTAGTTATACATGCTCCAGATAACTATTAATTAAAGAAATGCAAATTAAAACATCTCTGAGATTCCACTTCACATCAATCAGATTGGCTAATATGGCACACACAAAAATTGGTACACTAATGAACTGTTGGTGGTCCTGTAAAGTAATGCAACTATTCTGGAAAGCAATTTGAAACTGTGCCCAAAGGACCATAAAACTGTGCATTAAAACAACAACAACTTTACCTTCCATCTTAATATTAATACTGTATATTTGTTCCAAAGGCAGAAGAACAATAAAGGCTAGGCAAAGGGATTAATTGACTTTCCTGGGGTCATATAGCTAGGAAATATCTGAGGCCAAATGTGAACCTAGGACCTTCCATTTCTAGGTCTGGCTCTCAATCCACTGAGCCATGTAGCTGCTTATTATGCATATTCTTTGACCCAGAAATACCACTATTAGGTCTCCCAAAGAGCTCAAAAATTGGGGGAAATGACTGACAAAAATATTCATAGCAATTCTTTCTGTGGTGTCAAAGAACTGGAAACTGAAGAGATGCCCATTATTGGAGGATGGCTGAACAAGTTGTGGTTTACGATTATAGTGGAATATTCATGTGGAATAAGAAATGACAAACAGAACAATGACAAAAAAAATCTAGAAAAATTTACATGAATTTATACAAAGTGAAGCAAACAGAAAGAAAAACACTGAATATAGTAATAACAACACTGTATAAGTGTTAACTGTGAATGACTTAACTATTATGAGCAATCTGAGGATCGAGGAGAACTCCAAGGGACTCATGATGAAAAGGTGATTATCTATAGCCATAGAAGGAATTGACAGAGTCTGACTGAAAACTGAAGCATATCATTCTTCATTTTGTTTCCTCCAGGAACTTTTCTTTAGTATAAATGCTCTGTGCCTTCTTTTACAAAACATGGAACTATGTGTTGTCTGAACAAGAAAAGAAATATGTCTTGTGTGATAAAATGTGCAAACTATGTCAAAATGCCTGCCATCTTGGGGAGAGGTGGAAAGGAAGGAGAGAATATGGTTCACAAAATGCCAGAAAATGATTATTAGAATCATATCAACATGTAATGTGAAAAAAAATAAATTTTAAAAATCAATAAAACATAAAGGAAGAAGACCAATCATTTGTGGTTGAGTTGGACTCTCTCTTTTTTCTAAAGTCATCAAAATCCAGTAGCAGTACAAACAACTGATGATGGTCCAGGATACAGTGGATGACCCTGGCATCTTTGATGTGTGATCAAGCTCTAAGTTCTCCACAATGCCTCCTTTAGCCACCTTCATTATCAATGGGACAAATTATTTTCATCTGTCCATTCTGCCAGGAGAAGTCTTCATATACTTGGGGTAGAACAGTGCCCTCCCCCACCCCCTCACCAACAGGTTTAAGGACTGTTGGCTACCTTTGACCTGGTTTAACTTTCTTATCATAAGGTTTTACTAGGACATGGCCATCGTGAATACCGTAGCTTCTTCAAGCCAAAGGTGAGAGTTAGTTGATAGGTGGACACCAAAGGTGGATGAGCAGCCCTGAAAAGGGATAGGAAGTCCTCACACCAGAAATGTTGTCCTCCCTGGACACCCCATATTGATGTCAGTAATTGAGAGAGCAAAGTCCTGCTTTATCAGCACTAATAGAATTAATTAGTGCTTGGAACTAGCTTAAAGGCAGAAGTTCATTGACAAAATGACACCTGAGCTAATTCACTTTGACCTCTGAAGTGCCTTGTTCTGTTGAAAGAAGGAAGTCCTTGCATCCCAGGGAAGTTAACCTAAGAAATCTGGCAAAGTAAGTTCAGACTATCTGGAGTCAATCATACTATGTTACTCCCCTACTCAAAAGCATTCCCTGGTTCCCTAATATCATAGGATAACAAAAACTCCTAGTTTGTCATTCTGATACTTTCATGTTATTCCCATCTATAGACCCACCATAAGCTCCTTAAAGTCAGGCATTGTTTCATTTTTATCTTCGTATCCTCACTGCCTGGCACACAGTAGGTAATTTATAAATGCATGTTGTTTAATTGATCCCACAGTGTGATTACAGACTTTTTCATCTGCATTTCTTGTTATTACCTTTCAAATGCTCTACTGTCAAACTGGAATATTCATTGTTCCTCAAAATCAGATGCTCCTGTCAGCCTCTATTTTGTACAATTAAGTCCCCACTCCCAAAATGCACTTTCAACCTTGATTCTAGAGGCTCATGATAATGTGGAGTGGATGGTTCAGGCTCTCTACTTCTAAGCTTATGTGAATATATTCACAGAATTCTGTGAATGTATCTGTCTGTTCACAGTATGGTGAAGATAAGCCTTTTAGCTGACTATTGAACAGAAACTAAGAGTATATATGAAGGAAATCATTAAGAAAAATCAGTCTCTTCTCTTCCTGTTTGCCAGAAGTTCTAAGAATGACTCTCGGGAAATTTAAAAAATAGGGGGGGATGACCTATTTGTACAAAAATATTTATAACCCTGCTCTTTTTGTGGTAGCAAAAAATTGGAAATTGTTGGTATGTACATCTATTGGGGAATGGCTGAACAAGTTGTGGTATATGATAAGTTGTGATATATGATTGTAGTAGAATGTCATTATGCTATAAGAAATAGCAAACACAATGATTTAAAAAAATCCTGAAGGGGAAAGTAAGAGCATGAATTATGTAACTATGTTAACTTTTCTAAAAATTAAATACTAACATTGTGTTAAAAAAAAAGAAATTAAATGGACAAACAAAAAAAAAAATCCTGGAAAGACTTAAATGAACTGATGCAAAATGAAGTGAGCAGAACTGGAAGAAGATTGTATACAATAACAGCAATGTTATATGATGAGCAACTGTGAATGGTGTAGCTATATTCAGCTATACAGTGATCTAAAACAATGGCAAAGACTCATGATGAAAAATACCATCTGCCTCCAGAGAAAGACCTGATGGAGTTTCAATGCAGAACAAAACATATTTTATGTCACTTTCTTTCTTCATCTTTTTTTTTTCTTGTTCAAGATCTGTTCCACAAAATGACTAATATGAAAAAAAAAAGTTTTACATGATTGCACATTTAAAATGTGCTTACTATCTCAGGGAGTATGAGAAGGAAGGAGACAATTTGGAACTCAAATTTTTAGAAAAAGAATGTTTAAAAAGTATTTTACAAGTAATTGGAGAAAAATAAAATACTATTTAAAAAAAGAGAAAATGACTCTCTGAGCTCCAGGGGAGGGGTGCCCTCCCAGTCAACTAAACTAGTGTAACTAGACATGACTTCCTAGACAAGCCTGTTTCTGGGATGGTTCTGCCTCCTTTTCCTTCCTCCTTTGTTATTGGACTTTTATGAAACTTCAAAAGACACCAGAGAAGCCACTGGAGTGGCAGAATTTGAATTCTATGAGGGGGTTTATTAGAGTCTGGGACACTAGATCCTGCAAACAAGGAAGTAACTTATCCTCATCAACTGGCCACAACACACCCAGAAGTAAACTTTGTGTTAAGCAAAATGTTTGTAACTACCACTTGTAAGTTTGAATCTACTCTCCTCAGGAACCAAAATATCACATTCACAGAGATGTTTTTATACTTTTGTTCTTCCTATAGCTTTTCAATAAATACCCCTTTATAAAGTTAATTAATGTTAATTGGTTAGATGATATCATAATGCTAATTAGAGTGATGATTTTGGAGGGAAAACACTGGAATGGAGCTTGAGTTAATAGCATTAGAGCAAACCCTACAACTTCTTTGCATTATTCTGAGGCCCCAGGGATATCGAATGTCAGTGCTAGGTGGTTTGAGAGAATAAGTCCAGAATCTCTATGGGCTACAACAATATCATAAACTTAGAAGTGATTGTGTTATTTAGAATTCCTGGTGCTCTATTTAGAGCTATTTGAGACTCATTTGGGCTTTAATGACAAACTTCCTGTGGATACTTGGAAAACTACATTTTCCATGGTCCAAAGGGTTTCCTGTTTTGGATGATGTCTTCAAGGTAAAGCCCGGCTTTAAATATTGGGAAGTGTTTTTTGACTTCCTCTTTGCTACCTGAGCACGCTCCCTGGGAAACTTGGAGAGGATTAAGGAAAGTATGAAATGTAATGGTGGAGGCGGGATTTTGAAATAGCCAGGCTCATGGTCTGATTTTATTCTATCAACATGGGTCTAAATAAAATATTAGTTTTCCTCATGATATCAGCCTTTATCATTTTTAATCACTACATGATTTAATCCATATCCCTCTTAGATTTACCCAGGGTCAAATGCTTATTAAGTGTCTGGGGTGGCATTTGAACCCAAGTTATTATGACTAAGCCTTCTGCTATCTCTATTATACCATGAATCTTATGATCTCAAAATTAATTTTCTTTCTAATATACCACAATACCATGCCATCTCCCTCTGTCAAGTAAACATTCAATGGATCCAAATCAGTAAATGTCATTGTGAGTTTTGAGATCTCTCAAATCCTCTAGCCTGATGCATTTCCTGTTGGTCCCAAAGGACAAGAATCTCGGGGTAGATGTCTAAAGCACCCCAGAGCACTCTCTCCACAATCCTTGATAGTCACAGTGGTCTATGAATGCATCAGGCCAGGAAAAAGCAAGGCAGGTATAATTCTGAAGAGGAATTTGTGCAGAGAATGCACATAAACCAGAACATGTAGAGAGACGGGAAGGAAAAAGGAAAGAAGCAGGGGAAACCTGCCCCAATGGTGCTGGACAGATTTAGCTTTACTCTTCCAAGAGTTGAGGGGAGCAATAGAAATCAGAAGAGGAAAAGCCAATAAATCACTTATAAATATACAGGAGGCTACTAGATAGGGACTTAAGCAAAGTGAGAGTGGTTGTGGATTTCTTTTTGAAGGAACTTGGCCTAGTTTTAGAAACTGGGTTTACACTGGATAGAATCTCACAAGGCCTCAGATCTGGGAGTCAGAGAAATGCTAGGAAATCAAGCCTTTGGTGGTTATGAAGGGGAAGAGGAATCTCTACGGATTTTTTATTAGCTCTTACATTTCAGCCTTCTTTACAAGTACTGAGTTTAGGGCTAGCTAAGTGAATAGAGAGCCAAGCCTGAAGACAGGAGGTCCTGGGTTCAAATGTGGGCTCAAAAATTTCCTAACTTTGTGATCTTAGACAAGTCACAACTCCAATTGCCCAATCCATACCATTCTTCTGCCTTGGAACTGATGCTTAATATCAGTTCTAAGGGATTTGTTTTGTTTTGTTTTGTTTTAAAGAAGTACTGAGTTTCTGGAGATAGAGATAGGTAACTGTGGCTAATAAAGATTTAAGGACATTACACATGAGTAAAGAGGATTTAAACACAGCTTCCTGACCAAATATCAATTCATTTGGTTGCCCAGCATCCTTCTAGTATCCATTCAGATCTATCTAATTCTTATTTGTAACCACGAGAGAACCAGCTCTCCGGTAATATGTTCAGGGTAACAGTGAGCTCAGCTCTTACCACATATCCCTCAAGCACCTGAATGATCTCAGATTGTGTAAATATGTACATGGTGCCTTGATAATCTGTGGACAGCACCAGCCATCCTGAACAGAACTCTAAAAGAGAAATATTTCTAATTGAATTTCTAATAATCACACAGAGGCAACTTTCAGCAGGTAGCAAGGGAAAGGGGAGAAAAAGAGCTGGAAAGAGAAGTCACTGACCATCAATTACAGAAAGGTTGGAGAAAAAAAAAGTTGGCCTATAAATGTAATGAATTATCAGCATGCCATAAGACATAGAAAGGAACGTGGGAAAAGAACTGTTGCATAATGACCAAAATAATTAAATTTAATTTTTAAAAAAGAAAAGAAGGTGAAAGCTAGGTGGCTCAAGTAGATTGAGATTCAGACTTAGAGATGGGAAGTCCTGGGTTCAAAAATGGCCTTATACACTCACACTATGACCCTTGGCAAGCCTAACCCTTACCACACTTCTGCCTTGGAACCAATACAAAGTATTGATTCAAAAATGGAAGGTAAGGGTATAAAAACAACACACTCAAAAACAGAAAATCTGAGCTTAGATGGAAATTACCAATCTGGGTCCTATAGGAAATATAAAACATACTTCCCTACTTTTAGTTTGCATTCTTTAAATGCCACCTATATGCTAGACATTCTGAATTCTGGGTATACAGAGATTTGGGTGTTTAGAGGTGTATAATGTATCTCCAAACATATGTAATTGCTATATTTGTTCCTTCTGCTTAACTGTTTTTTTTCTTCTTTATTACAAAGAAAGGTTGCCTTAGAGTAATAAAAGGTATAAAGAAATGACTGTGTTTAACTGAATTAAAAAGCAAAAGACATCAAGATATATTATAAAGGGAGACTGAGTTATCTAGACCATCCTGGCAACTGGATCCAGCTCTGAATTAAACATCTCACATTTCAATAGAAACTTGTCTTCAGGAAACAGTTTGCATAGTATTGAGAACAGGAGGAGGGTTTGTTATCTACTTAAGTGAATGAATAGAACATGTCTTTTTATCACTATTTTAACCGTATCGGGAGTAAAAAGTCATAATCATAACATTTTAGCTATGCACCAAAATTGAAGTAATTTTGAGGCTCAATTTCCAAGCTGTACGGTAATTTGCAAGCTCAATCTGAATAACAGATAGACAGATACTCATTTTCCTTGATAGTAACAGGAGAGGTCTTGTACCTTAGGTGATGTTATTTTATAGTATTTTTAAATTACCAAGCCGGCTAAATCAGGATTCCCAGCTTTAGACTCATAACTCCTTTACTACAGAGCTCATAGATTTAGAACTGTATTAGACCTTAGATAGTAGTGACAACTAAGGCTTCATTTTACAAATGAGGAAACTGAGGTCCACAGGAGGAAGTACTTTATCCAGGGTAATGAGGATAGTAAATAGAAGAATTCGATTTTGAATCCAGTTCTTCTAAAGCTAAACTAAGTGCTTTTAAAAAATAAGCCAATGACTGACAAGACACAAATTTTCTCATAGGCCCTGGCCAATGTTATTGAATAAATCAAGTGATTCCAGATGAGTCATCATAGAGCATCAGACCCTCACTCACTCCATCTTATTTTCCATAAAAATAATTTTAAAAAATGGAAAGGTAAAATAACCTTTTCAATTATTATGGCCACTTCAATAATGGAAATAATCAATAAGCCAATCCACTAGTTGCCAATAGTGATTGACTGTTAATTGGCATATTAATGGTGACAATCAGAAGAAAAGACTACACATAGGTTGATCCAATCTTCCCATACAAGAATGGATCTTATTCTCTGGGCACTAATAATACTTATGAACAGCAGAATCATAACTAGAAATTTTTATGCCTAAAGCAAATCACATGAAACATGCTCTTTATTCAAATTGGGGTTGTAGCCACTCCAGGATACCTTGAAGGTACTGCTGGGGACAAATAGGAACATTGTGTGTTCACCTCATAATAGGCTGCTAGGAGGAAGAAGCCATTATTTTAGAAGCTTTCTAGTTTGATTATATGCCAGGCTAACTAGGCAAAGCATAACTAGCTGAGATGTTTTTATTCTGCCAAGGGACTAAAAATGTTGTTGGTGACCTTGTAATTTTCATTTCCTTGTGTCAGAGATCCTCTGGTTGCCTCATCCTATTTGCAATAATTATGAACAGTGTTTCTCCTGACTTACAAACACTCACAACACTGCATGAAATAATAAAAGTGAAAAAAAAAATGAATCATCTGAATCCAGTCTCTGCTCACTTGGCTAAATGTTATTCCTCAACTCCATACTGAAAGAACAGAGAGAAAATTTGCCTACTGTTGATAAGCAGGCAGACCCAAGGATCCTGCAAGCCTGGAACTTAATATCAAGAAAGGCACAGGCAGCACGACTGAAAACACTGGATTTAAAATTTGTGATCCTCCTGCATATCCTGATGATATACATTAGTCTATATGCAGGAGCTATCATTCATATCTGCTCCTGGGCAGCTGCTAGATAAATTTATAATTTTGCTTTTATTTTCAACAGCTACTAAGAGAAAATGCTTTTAGTAGGAACACTTTTGGTGACATGACATTCGAGATCATTATTACCACCGTACCTGTACCAGATAGTTTGACAAAGTTATCATCCCCAATATGCTTAGTTCATGTTTATTTTTTTCTTATCCTTCTCAAGTTCATGTCCATAGACTCATAGAATCATAGGATCATAAATTTAAAGCTAAAAGTAACAGTGGCCATTGAGCACAATCCTCTCTTTTTTCAGAAGAAGAAACTGAGGCACATAGAAGTAACTTGCCTAGAGATTTACAACTAGTAAATGTATGTGGCAAGATTCAAACTCAGGTCTCTTGACCTCCCCAATACTCTACATACTCCACCACCTTGCAACCTCCATTTATTTCATTCCATTAAATTAAAAGACAGAGACTTGATGGGTTACCGAGATCTTTAGATCAGCAACTCTAGGAATGAGGCTATGCAAAGGACAGAGGATGATGAGTCTAAGATACTATAATTTTGCAGTCCTTGAAGACCACAAGGCAGACCATTTTACTTCCGAGTGGGTGAGTACAGGAGTAAATAAATATCATCTGTGGATGACCTCATGGTGACAGAATGCTTCTCACAGGAAGGAAGTATTTCTCATCCTAATGTCTATAAATTATAAATGCATGCCTTCTAGGATTAAATTGGGCATGTCATTCGAATTCAGCCATCTGTCTTCTGCAAATGCAAACTAACTGGGAATTCATGTAATGAATTTATAATTTATATGTTTAAATTACAAAAAATCAAGTTATCAAGCTATATTGTCCCGCCATTAGCAAGCTCATTAAGCTGTGAAGAGTTGGCTGAAAGAAATATTGTTGAGGTGCCAAAAGGTAGTTACCATCAAAAGTCCTTGAAGAAAGGGTAAGACAACAGGATCTTGAAGGTGCTAAAATTCTATTCAATATGAATCAATTCAAAGGTTATCTATTAAAGGCTTATTTGCCAAGCACTATGCTACATCCTGGGAATAAAAAGACCAAAAAGAAATAGTCCTTGGTCTGAAAAAATTCATAAAGAAGAAAAGAAAGTATACACACAAAGTATAAAAAATATATAACACTCCTCTCCAGTCTATTCTTCCCACTTACATTCACACTCTCAGGCTGGGTCCCCAAGGGACGATTGCTTTCTTGGATTCTAGAGGTATCCCAGTGGATAACTACCCTTCTTATTTTTATTCAGGAGCCCACATTAGTGTGCTTCCCTTTGATAATGAAAAAAAAAATTTAAGCAGCTGCTTTGGAAGGCATTCACTAAGTAAGAATAGTTCATGCAAAACATTCTCCCCTTCTAAAAACACAAACAAACAGACCTGGAATGCACTGTCCCAAATATACACATAATGATTATAGGAGAGAAGAGGTTCAAACTTAAGCTACAACGGTAATAAGACACACGTTAGGAAAGATGTATAGCTAACACAACTCACTGCTCTTCAACTGAGGGACCTGAGAGGCCTTTCTCTCTTTAAAGAACAATAAAAGAATTAAAATTTCAGTGTGGCTTTTCTATCATGTTTGATGGAGCAGTGAGCTAGAATATTCTCCGTTACACAAATTATATACATTTGGAAAGGAGGCTAACAATGGAATGGTTTTTATTCAGCCACGTCCAACTCTTTGTGACCTTATTTGAATTTTCTTGACAGATAAACTGGAGTGGCTTGCCATTTCTTTCTGTGGTTCATTTTACAGAGGAGAATCTGAGGGAAACAGGGTTAAGTGACTTGACCAGGGTCACACAGCTAGTAAACATCTGAGGTCAGATTTGAAATCAGGAATGTGAGTCTTCCTAACTTCACCCCTGGCACTCTATCCATTATGCCACCTAAACACAAACCCTTGCATTGTAGAAAAAGTGACTTAGGTGATAAGTTGTCACTAGGCCTAAAGTCAAGAAAACTCAAATTCAGCCACCTAGATTTACTATCTCTGTAACCCTGAGAAAGTCACTTAATCTATATTTATCTCAGTTTACTCATATGTAAAATTAGGATAATAATAGTAACTACCTCTCTGGATTGATGTGAAGACTAAATAAGATAATAACTATAAAGTTCTTAGCACAATGCTAGGTAGATAGTAAGTTTTATGTTAATATTAGGTATATCATTATTAATAATTATGGTGATGATGGTGATGATATAGTTATTCTCAGTGCTTAACACATTGCCAAGCATAGAATAAGCATAACATATGATTTTTCATTATGAAGGAGATTGCCTGGCCTCTGTCTTACCCCACCGAGTAACTATTCCCATAACCCAATTCTGAGGTCAAATATAGTACTCCTTCACTCCCTAGGTCTGAAGTCAAAACAAATTCACAAAGTCCAACCAGTATTTTTCATCTTCCAATTAACCTTGATCTGGACCTTTGAGAGGTGGCAGCATTTCTGACTCTAAATCTGAAATGACAAAAATGAAGTTTCTTCACTTGGAAAAGTAAAATAAATCTTTTTTTTTTTTTTTTTTTTTTGTATCTAGCTTGAGAATTAGGTCAGGAAGCACCATTCAGGGCTGAGTAATGTGTATCATCTGTGCATGAAAAATGAAAATTTGAACATTTTTCCAGGCCTATTTTGGAAATTTTATATTGAGGTTCAGAGGATCCCACCAATACTGGTACAGAAAAGTCTTGCTCTCTGAGCAGATGGTTCTCTGATAGTTCTGGTCATCTAAATAAGATCAAATCATCCTTTCAGTCTTCACCATTTTTAACTAGAAAGTATCTCCTTTCTTTCAGTAGATACAAATCCTTTAAGGACACACTTGGTTACCCTTTAAACCCTCTAACAACAATCCCTTCCTCTTCTGGAAATGGATTAGGGATTAAGTGGTTTCTCTTCAGCCTGAGATCTAAGGTTATCTTTCATAAAGCCTGCCAGTTTGTGCATTAGTGGCTACCATTAGAAATGGAGAAATATCCTGAGAGTTTGTTACTAAACCCTTGACAAGAGGATTTTACAGATTCAAGCCACATCCTTTCAAGCTCTAACTGGGATCACTTGTGGTAGGTAAGAATAATAGCTATTTATCCATTTATTAAAGGAGGTCTTATGCTTTTGGTATGGCATGATAAACCACACTTTAGCACTGAGGTGTGTGAACCACAGACAGAGATTTTCAAATGTTAAAGTTTTAAGCTCTCTATTTCCCTGGCTTCCATGATACCATGTTCTGTTGGCTTAGTTCCAAGCTCCCCTGACCCCTTCTTCCTAGTCACTCTTTAGTTGACCTCTTTCCTTTAGCCTTACAACTATATGTTCTTCCCATGCCCACTTCTCAAGGCTAAGCCTTTTTGTTCTTTTCTCTTTCAAATACATGTCCACTTTGATGGCTTCCCCTTCCTCCTTTGTTGGGAAATACCCACTTTTCTATCTCTATCCCATCACTTCTCTCATATGTCCTAGTTCTATATTTCCAACTACTATAAGATATCTCCAACTGGATATTTTATCATCACTACTAACTCAACATGTCCAAAACAGAGCAACTCAACTAACCCTCAACTTGGATTCACTTATCACCTTTTCCATTTGCTACAGCGACACCACCATCTTTGCAATAAACATCTTAGAACCAGCTTTGAGACTTCATCTCCTACATCTAAGTCTTTCGAAATGTTGTCGGATTTGACCCTTCTGCTCTATTTCTATCACCTCCACTCTAACCCACATTTTCCACACCTCCTACCTAAACTTTGAACTTAATTTCTTTACATCCAGTTTCTCTTCATTCTAAAATGTACTCCATACCATTTCAATTAATCAGCTTTCATTTATTATGTATCTACTATCTGCCAATAACCGTGCTAAACTCTGAAAAATATAAAGAAAGACAGCCCTGCTCCCCCCCCAAAAAAACCCCAGCCCCTGAAATCAAAGATTGTAAATCCTAATGTGGGAGAGAACATGCAAACAATTATGTACCAACAGGATATATATAAGATCAAATGGAAAATGAAGACATTAGCATTAAGTTGGTTCAGAAAATGTTTCTTGCAGAAGCTAAGACTTTAATTAAAACTTGCAGGAAGCCACAGAAGTAAGGAGGTGGAGATGAGGCTATAACTGCAAAACAGCTATTGGATTACCACCACTAACACCATTTCTCTCCACCTGATAAACAATGGTTCCTTATATACCACATCAATTCCAGAGAGAGCCCTGAGTTTTCAGTTCCTCTGTAGTTGAATCCTCTGCAGTACTCATCCAATGTGATTTCCTCTTACTACCCAATATATAGCACTTGAAACTATGAGCTTCCTGCATGCATGATTTGTACTTTATATGGCCTTGCACAGAATAAGTGCTCAATCTTTTTGAATGAAAGCACTATCTTGGTTCAGCCTCCTACTTATGCTCCAAATATGTTATCATCATTCTACCTCCAAACAACCTCTTTTCCTCATCTCCATGCCAGATGTTCTCTTCAGCTTTCCTTTCTTCTACTTATCTGATTGTCGTTGATCCCTTTAGACCCAGATCAATCACCATATTCTTCATTAAGACTCCCCTAATTACTAAGTCTACTAAGCCTTATTGCACATGTAGTTAATACCTTGCATTTTGGCACATAAATCCAGGGTAGTGTGATACAATGGGGAAAAAGTACTAGATACAGAGTGAAGAGATTTGTGTTTAAAACCTACCTCTTGTTCACTACCAGTGTGACTCTGGGAAGATCTGTTAAACAACCTGGCCCTCTATTTCTTCATCTGACAAAGGACTTTGGACTATTTGGCCTCTAGCATCCATTCCAGTTCTCAATTTACGATTCTATGATTTTCTAAATGCTCTTGTCTCCTTGCTAGTTTGGTGAGCCTCTGAGACACACAAAGTGTGTCTTGTGCTTCTTTTCCCATCCTGAGCTCTTTATTGTTGGGGCTCAGTAAATATTAATGACTTATTGATTACCAGATTGAATCATCAAGTGGATCTAACCCAAGATTCATCAAACAACAGAGAGAGTCTCTCAGTATCATTTTGGTTGGTTAGGTTTTATTTCAGACACATTCCAGTGGTTTCCAAAAGGATTATTTTCATATATCACAAAATGACTGAAGGCAGGTCCCCATTCTGCTTGAGGTTGGCAGAGTGAGTATTGAGCCAGCCTCTGTTGTACTTTGAAAGAGGCAAACAATAAATGTAGCACTTACCCAACAATATGTTCAAAAACTGGTAAATGAGAGAGTACCAGTGCATTAAAGAGTTTTGCCTCAAGGAGAGACTCAGGAGACTTAGGACTCTGCAGGGATTCTTTGGATTTCACTGGGCTCCTTCAGAATACATTCATCCCATTGTCTTACAGTGCTTAAAGCCAGAGGGTGCCTCTAATGTTTAACCTACATCTCTCCTGCCATAATTTAAGGCATTTGCTCTTCCTAAGTTGTCCTTAGAAGAAAGAATAAATCATCATATGTGATTATGTGCATTAACCCTTAAGACTGTTGTGAAATCTCCTTGAATGCGATTTACTTTAGCTCACAGAAACAATCACACTGGTTCTTTGCATTTAGGGTCTGTTTCTTTGTTTTTCTCTCTCCATGTTCTTATGTTCTGTGTTGCAAGTGAGCTGTGGAATTCCAAATGGAGAACAAGACAGAGTAGCCCATGCTAAGGATGAAAGAAATATTGCCTTGTGATAATGAAACTCCTCCAACATCATGCCTGCCAGGTTTTTTGTTTGTTTGTTTGTTTGAAAATAGCCCTGAATGAGAACACTTACAACCAGGAGAGGGTAATTGGACTCTCCCCTTAGATGTCAAAATGTAGAGAATACTGACAGGGTACCTGAACCTTTAACAGGCAGAAATAATTGACTTTAGCAAGACTTAGAAGCTACTTGCTTCTCTTCCCACTCTTCCTTGAGGAAGCCACAATGCAGTCTGGTTCCCCACCTTGTTCAGTATCCTTTACCCTTTCTCTCCCTAAGTTGGTTTCCTCTCTAATAGTCTTAGGATACTCAATGATCTCTGCACATTGAGCTAGTGTCCCATGGTTGCTACCCTCCCTCCAGCAGTGAGCCAGAGAAACACTTTTCTCTCCATCTTAATTGGAACTATTGTCCTGGACTTCCCTACTCCAACTACATTTGTCTTCAAAAACTGATTTTAGGGGCCACTTCCTATTGCTTGCTTTTGGCACATTTTGGAGTGGTCCTGGCACAAAATAAGCTTTTTATGGCTCCAAAGCCTAGAATCCAAACTGGAAAAGACCTCAGTGGTTGACAATCCACTTTGTACCTGACCAAGCATCTCATCTTCTTTATATCTCCAACAAGGTGATGTTGTTTCCATTTGAAAATCCACCATGATCAAATCCTCACAGAAATCCAATTCTAGCCCTAAGACTATGCTGTTGTTTTCCTTTCAAAGGTAACTAAGTGTAAAGAAAGAGAATATTAGGCCTGGATTCAGTGAGACCTGAATTCAAATGTAATCTTGGATACTTCTTAGTTGTATCTCCCTAGGCAAGTCATTAAACCTCTTTCTGCCCCAGTTTCCTCAACTATAAAAAAGGGATGATAAAAGCACTCACTTTCCATGATTGTTTTGAGGTGAAAATGAGACATTTATAAAGTACTTAGTATAGTACCTGAAAGGCAGTAGGTGTCTAATAAATGCTTATTTCTACCATCTACCCATTTCTCCTAATTCTACTCTAGTCAAGCAGAGTGAATCAAATCCCTCTTTTATATTATAGCTTTTCACTAACATGAAGGCAGTTCTCATGTTTCCTTCGCAGACCGCTTCCTTCTTGAGTTTTTCTTTTTCATTTGAAGCATTTTTTTCCCCAGCATAAATATTCCCTTCAACAGATACTTAAGGAAATGGCATGGACAGGTTACCGTGTCCCTCATTCTGGATCTTGTTGGTCTGCATGCTGCCTAGCATAGCTTTTGAGATTTTGGTTGCCTTATCTAACCACTGAATTATCTTGAGTCTACTAAACTCCACAGGGACAAACTCCCCATTCAGTCTGTTAGAACCACCAGATGTTTTCCTGCCTTTGCTTATGGAAAGGGAGGCTCTTTCTACCATCCCCTGGTACTGTTTATTTTACTCCCTAAGGATATTATCCCCTAGATTCCTGTTGCATATTTCTATCTCCTAACTCTTCTGTTGTTAGGGTTACTTTGACCCATATCTTAAAAGTGTGAATAATTCTACTGAATTTAGAATCAAAATTATCCTGCTTATATTTTTTAAGGAAATTATCTACAAAGCAGATACTTGAATTTCTACCCTTATTAGACAAATACATAATGCATTGGATAGAGTGTTCGGTCTGGATTCAGAAAGATCTGAGTTCAAATTCAGCCTCAGATATTTATTAGCTATGTGATCTTAGGGAAATCATTGAACATATTTGTGTCAGTTACCTCAAATGCAAAGTGGAGATAATAGCACCTACCTTACAGGGTTGTTATAAAGATCAGGTGAGATAATATTTGTAAAGCTCAGTATCTGACACAAAATAGGCGCTATATAAGCTATTACTGTTGTCACTGTTAGTTTTTACCATTATTTATTACTATTTACTATTTTACTACTGTTATGTTTATTGGGGAGAAAATTACTTGTTAACCTTAAGTACAACACTGAGCAGGTAGCAGATGAAGTGCTTGACCTGGAATTAGGAAAACCTAACTTCAAATCCCAGATCTAATACTTCTTAGCTGTATAATCATGAACAAGTCAATCAACCTCTCTGTGACTCAGTAAACCCTTATCCTGGGGCAAACTGATTCCTCAGAAGAAAGTAGAAAATTGTGACATCACATCATTCAACCTGGGAGCATCCTGTTTATTTCAAATAATTGGCTTATAGACTTAACACTGAAATAAAATTAATTTATCATCTAGTTAGAGTCTTCTTTTTGTAAATGATGAAACAGAGACAGAGAGGTTTAGTGATTTATTAAAAGTTAAATAAATAATCAGGTGTAGAGTCAGGATCTGAACCTGTCTATCTGACTCTAACCAATAGTCTGTTCACTGAAATATTTGTTTACCATAGTCCTTGTTTGGCTACAACTATTTGGGGTATAGAGGGAAGCTGGGCTGCACAATGAATAGGGTGCCAGTCTTTTTGACTCATCTTCTTGAGTTCAAACCTGCTTTCAGACACTTACTAGTTGTGTCACCCAGTGCAAGTCACTTGATCCCATTTGCCTCAGTTTCTTCATCTGTAAATTGAGCTGGAGAAGAAAATGGCAAACTGTTCCTTTACCTTTGCTAAGAAGACCCAAAATAGGGTGAAAAAATGACTCAAAATCAACAAATCAAGGTATAACCTCATTGAGGATGTATTATTATTTTTTATGCGGACTCTTGTGGTATTACTTAGAACAGTGGAGCAGTTTTTTTTCTTCTTTTTTTCCTGAATGGTCTTCAATGTGCTTTTCCAAGATCACCTTTACCTAGCTGGCAGAATTAAGATTAGAAGATAGGACTTGATAGATCCCAAGGCTCCTTAAAATCAGATATTAGGCCAACTTTCTTAAATGGCCCTGATCAGACCTGCCGGATATAGCAACTACTACCAATCCCCAACCTCACAACAGAAACTTTACCAACAACTGTTTCGGGGCCCCGAACCATGTTCAGTACACACGATCTACAATATAAGGATACTTCATTCAACTATTGTCAACTTGCAGCTTCTTACATATAATTGGCAGTGGAAACAACAATTATTCACAGTCGTTATATAAATTATAATATTGATAAATGCACCACAGTCTAATATGGAAGAACCCAAGGGCCAATTACTTTATTTTTTGAAGGTACCCATAGATCTCCAAAATTAGAACAAACCCATGGGGCCAGCCACCTTTATCACTGCAGGGACACAAGGACTTTCTTCTTTTATCACTCCCTTCTTAAAATATGCTGTTATAGTGGTTTCTTTTGAATCATAAGCATGTTAACATGGTCATTGGGGCTAGGAAAGTCAGCTTAGTATTTTTAAAAGGGTACTGAGGGGGCAGCTGGATGGCTCAGTGGATTGAGAGCCAGGCCTAGAGACAGGAGGTCCTAGGTTCAAATCTGGTCTCAGACACTGCCTAGGTGTGTGACCCTGGGCAAGTCACTTAACCCCCATTGCTTAGCCCTGTAACAAATAAAATTAATATAGAAGGATATATATATATATGTATAAAAGATATTAGGGTTTAAAAAAAGGGTACTGAATTTGAAGTTAAATGTTTCTCTTAAGAGTCTATCTATCTATCTATCTATCTATCTATCTATCTATCTATCTATATACATACACACACACACACACACGCACACACACACACACGGAAAAATAAAGAGTTATCAGAAAAGATTCTAGTCTGGACAATAAAAAGGAAAGCTTGATGGGACTTGGGGGTTTTGGGGAAACTTCTGAGGGATCAAGAGGTAAGGAGGGAGAAAAGGTGATGGGAAGGAATAAAAATTCTAGTTTCAATTCAGTCATCCTTCCCCTAACCTTCTCCCCTTCTGTAAGAAGCAAAGAGAAGATGCAATTAAACTTTTCAGAGTGAAGATTAGTTATCTGCTTAAGCAGATTGTACTCAGAAATCTGGAGTCCAGAACACACTTTTTTAGTAAATTGGAATAATGTTAGTATGTGAGGGACACAGCATACATCTTGTTCATCTCCCAAGGTTTGAGCTTCAATAGGAGTCATCCTAGAAGGATAGTTACATGAAAAAATAAACCCTCCAGCCCATTGTCTTTTCCTAGCTCCAAGAAACTATAAATAACCACATTGCCCAAAGACAGAAGTTTCCTATTACACAAGACCCAGTAGCTTGCCATGAGGAAGCACTTTCATCTACAACCTCACTTACCTTTAAGGAGGCATGGCTATCTTTGCCACCAGCAATCACAACTTCTGCCATGTCTTCGGCATCAGATGACCGCCCATGGATGAATAAAGCTGGGCCAACTTCTGATATGTTTTTCAGAGCAACTAAAGCCCCATCAGGCTTCACCTTGAAGTAGGGGCTGGAGACATCAAATCTCAGCTTGTCATTCCCTTTACAGTCATTGAATGTCACTGAAAAGAAGCATATAGGAGAGAACATGTTAGCAAAGATCTCATTTTGGGCTCTTTGAATCTTCTTGCTTAGGGTTATATTCAAAGGTGGGCCATACTCAAACTGTATTGAGAACTTTTCTGCAACTCCATTTACACCCATAAGCTCCACTGACAGACATATCTTTCATTTATCAATCAAAAGAGAAAATGGTTATTTTTTTTGTGCCATAGGTAGCCACGAAACCTGTCTTTTGAACCTTTTTTCTTCCTTCCTTCCTCCTTCCTTCCTTCCTCCAATGAATCAAAGTAAAGCCACAACATAGAATGAATTTCTTTTCTTCCAGGCCATTAAGTAATCCCCACTTAAATGCCGACCTATACTTAGGTGCCCAAATATCCTTGGATAGCACCCAAAGTAAAATGTAAATCATAGTTTGTCCAACAACTTGGCACTGAGACATTAGGCTCTTAATTGGCATGCTTTTATTCTTAATATTAAAAATTATTTATACCCTTACCTTCTGTTTTAGAATCAATACTGTATAGTATTTCCAAGGCAGAAGAGAAGTAAGGGCTAGGCAATAGGAGTTAAGTGATTTGTCAAAGGTCACACAGCTAGGAAGTATCTGAGGTCACATTTGAATCCAGGACCTCTCATCTCTAGACCTGGCTCTCAATACACTAAGCCACCTATTTTCATCATATTTTTATTCCACTGTATCAACCAACTGCTAAGACTTTACATTTCTCAGAAACTTTCTCCTTTCTTCCATCTCATTGTGATAATTGAGATTAACGAAGACATGGACACGAGCACTTCCTGGAACTAAACTCTAAAGAAGAGGAAACAACCTTGTTTTTATCATGACC
Organism: Gracilinanus agilis; assembly: GCF_016433145.1. Lineage (NCBI taxonomy): Eukaryota > Metazoa > Chordata > Mammalia > Didelphimorphia > Didelphidae > Gracilinanus > Gracilinanus agilis. Next base: position 216,094,775 of record NC_058131.1, read on the forward strand.
ATTCCCATTCATCAGACAAAGTGACATTGCTAAATAGCAGAGTAGGGCCCTGGCTCCTCCAGTTGCCTTTGTGAAGGTTCTATCTCTGAGAGATAAATCCCCAAGGATAGTAAAGAAAACATCAGTGTCAGAGTAAAAAGAAGAAATTCCCAGAGCAAACCGCATGCCACAGTTCACCAAGCGCTTTGCCAGTTTGAAGCTAGTATCAATGGAAATGCATTTGCCTATTTATTTTCTCTTCTGTCTGCCTTTTAAGTCTCCCTTCATGATTGAGACCTGTTAGGCTGTTGTTGTTATGACCATAGTCTTCCTGGTGTTATAGTCTCTCTTAATCTCAATCCTTATCCTCATTTTTTTCCCTATTGAGGTTGCTACATTTTCTTCACAAAATTGTGTTTGCATTAATTAAACCTCCTTTGTCTACTCAAGGTAAGAGTGAAATCAATCTGGGGCTTACTCAGCTAGGTGGCACAGTAAATAGAACATCAGGCTTAGAGTCAAAAGGACATGAGTTCCCATCTGGTCTCAGACACACAGGGTAATTCCAGACAAGTCACTCCACTTCTGTTTCCCTAAATTTCCTTCAAATATAGCTATATAGCATCTACCATTCAGGTTTGTTGGGAGGATTATATGCGATAATATTTGCAAAGAACTTCACACAATACCTGTAATGCAGTAAGCACTGAATAAATCTTTCTTCTCATTCCTTAACTCCTTTTTTCTTTTTTTCCTTTTTTCTTCCTCTCTCCCTTCCTTTTTTCAATTTCCTTGATTTGAAACATCAAATATCAGCTTGTTGTTATCCTTCCTTCTTTCCTTGTTCTTTTCCTCCTTTCCTTCTTTACTTCTATCTTCCTCACTCTTTCTTCAAAGTTTATGTGCTTTTCTCTCAATTAATCAATCCATAAAAATTTGTTAAACACCGAAAATGTGGCAAGTATTATGCTAAATGCTGAAGATACAAAAAAAAAGAGGAAAAACTAATCCCTACCCTCAAGGAGATTACAGTCTAAAGGGGGAGACAATAAGCAAGTAAGTATGTACAAATAATAGGATAAACAAAAAGTAAATAAGAGAGGGGGGAAATGGAACAAGTGTGATAGATAAGATCTAAGTTCAAATCCTGGCATTGCTACCTATCAGTTGGGTGATCTCAGGCAAGCCCCTGGCCCTCTATGTGCCTTACCTTTCTCCTGTGTTAAATTAGGATTTTCTACTGGAATACAGTGATCCCTCACCTATCATTGGAGTTATGTTCCAGAGACACCAACTCCCCAAACCCACCCTATGATAGGTGAAAATCCACAAAGTAGAGGGACAACAAATAGACCAATGCTACAGTCACTTAGCCAGTGAGTGCCCAGGATACAGAACAGGGTTGTGATTGGTAGCCTTTCATTCCATCAGCCAATTTGGCAAATTTGCTCAAATGCTAGTGGTGTACTACATTTCCATTGTTATAGTACAGTATTCATCCACAAAAATCCTCCAAAATAGTGAAAACCCATGACAAAGAATTAGATTTTTTTTAAACCCATGATACAGTGAAGCTATGATAAATGAACTGTGATATAGCTAGGGATGACTGTATTCCTAAATTATCTTACAGGTTTTACATATTATGACCCTAGGATTCTAGTTCCTATCCCATGGCACTTCAAAAGTGTTTACAAAAAAAAAAAAAAAAAAAAAACATAGGGAAGTGGCAGCTAGGTGGTTCAGTGGATAGAGCACCAAACCTAGAGGCAGGAGGTTTGGAGTTCAAACTGGACTCTGATACTTCGTAGCTATGTGACCCTATGCAAGTTATTTAAACCCAATTGCCTAATCTGTACCTCTCTTCTGCCTTGGATCCAATACTTGGTATCAATTCTAAAACAGAAGGTAAGGGTTTAAAAAAATACATAGGGTCACCAGGAAAAGTAAGCTTAGGTAACACTGAGCTTTAACATTAGGACAGAGATTTCAGAAAAATACATCATTTGTTAACTGGCCTTTGGTTGCCAGTTCAATGAGATGAACATTTTTATCCAACGAGATTAAGACAGTGAGGCTTTATCAGCAAATTGCAGAGATGGGGCTCTGATTCTACTGGCTTTTAAATATTAGTATCTGGAAAATAAGAAGGGATTTTTTATTCCTTGTATGTATATCTCTAGTGCCAAGCACATGGTAGGAACTTTATAAATATTTATTGATTAATTGACATTCATTATTGATAACTCCTGTGAGTCAGTGTTATATGAATCAGAACACACAAAATGAGATCCTTTCTATGTAAAATGAATTGTCTTAACCTTCCAATGTGAAGAACAGGTTCTGACTGGGAAGTTATCCTTAACCACATTAAGGAAGAGTGGACCCTAGAGGGATAAGTCTTCTCAGTATGTCAAATTGCCATCTCCTTGCCAAAACACTGGCCTCGACTAGATCAGTGATTTTATGAGCATAGGGAATACATTGTTTGTATATGAAGTAAAATTTATTATTGCTGGATTTAGGTTAAGGAGAGTTGGGTTGAAATCTCAGCTCTGTAATGTATTGTCCAGGTTTGTGATCTGAGACAAATTGCTTCTTCCTGAAATTCTATTTGTCTGTAAAATGGGAATAATGCTATTTTAACTACATCACAAACTTATTGAGCAAAAAGCATATTTGCTACCTTTAAGTAAAGCCCTATATAATGTGAGCTATTAATATTGTAGGTGTAAAGGGGACCCATCTGGTTAGAGCTGCAGAGAAGTAGGGCAATATTTGTCAGATCCAGCGTTGCTAAGAGTTTTCTTACATATGTGGAAAGGCTGGGGACTTTACATGGCTCTGTTGTTAGCAGACAAAAGCATGATGGGAGTTGAAAGGAATTTACTCTCTTCAACCTAAATATCAAGTGGGCTTTGGGGAGTTCCTTTTGAGGGGAAGCAAAGTTGTCAGAATCAGATTTTCACCTAGGACTTTTTTTTCCTTTAGGCCAAACAAAAGAGCTGAAAATATTCTCATGGTAATTAGTAGTACCCTGTTTTAGAGCAAGGCAGTTTCCCAGCTCCCATTGTCAGCATGCTGTAGTGGTGGTATTCTGATTATTTTTCTTGTTCTTGTTATTTGAGGCTTAAGTGGCACTTAACAGGACTTGCTGTGCAATCAAGACTTAAAAATGAGGAAATTGTTTCATAGAGAAATTACTAGTGCAGAATTGAACAGTTAGTGCCTCCAACACTAGTGTGCTGACCATTAGAACCCTCCCATGGCTTAGTCTTACCTTCCTTTGTTCTTGTACCTTTTGCCCAACACTCTATCTCTATCATTAACCATGACACTGAGAGCCTTCCCACTCCTTTATTGGTAGGTCACTGGAAACAGCTACTCCACAGAAACCTAGAATGGTAGGAATGGAAACCTTGCACTAAACTCTTTGTTCCTCCTACCTTAAGGCTCTCGTGATGATAAAATAGTGTTCTCAGAAATGAAAGAGATTAAAAGGGTAGGATGGGATAGTGGATAAAGCACTGGGTTTTTCATCTGGAAAACTTAGGTTCAAGTCCAAATTTGGACATTTAGCAGCTATGTGACCTGTTCAAATCTTTTAACTATTCTTGCCATTAGGATCCTCATCTATAAAATGGGTTTGGTCTGGGTGGTATCTAAGGTCCATTCCAACTCTAAATCCATGATCCTATACCTCAGGAGCCAGTTAGTCCAATGCCTGTAAGTGAATCCCTTTCTAGATCATTGCTGGCCAAATAATTCTCCAGCACTTGTTTAAAAAGGTCTAATAGGAAGAAACTACTTACTAAGGTGGCCAATTCCAACTAGAGGTGGTTCTAAGAAGTCTTCCCCCCAACCCCCCCACATCAATGTGAAAATGCAAAGGTTTATTTTTTAAAACTATTTAAAAGGCACTATATAATTTTAAGGTATCCTTTTTTTCTTTTACTTTGTTTCAACAAGCGCACACTGCCAGCATCAGTAGAAGTAACGGAGATAGATATATCCCCAGATTTCTTTCCCTTCCCTCCTACCTCCCACCCCACAGGAGCACTTAACAAGCAACCCTGAAGTCTAAAACCAAATGCTCAGCCTGACTGTGATCTAGGCCAGGGAGAGGGGGAAGGAAAGAGAATCTAGGAAAGGAAAGATTTAGGAGGAAATCATTGTTAGAAAAGCTTTTCCCCAAATAAATACATCAGGCTTGTATTTCAGACCTAAACCTTTTAGAATGGATCAGTTTTCACAGTTGAGCAAAAGTCTACATGAGTAATATCTAAAATGTGGATCTGAAACATCTAAAGGGTTCTTATAACCAGAGAGCGATTTCATCCTTTTTCTCCAGGAGAAATGGGACCTTCTCTCACACTGATTCCTATCTCGCTTCATATTCTCCTAACAGCTGCATTTTGATGCTATCATGCTTAGATCACTTTCCAATATTATTAACTGTATTGATGCTGCCAAAATGTCAGTATTTTTCCAGCCCTTAAATCGAGATTAAGCCCATACATTTCAAGGCTACAAAGCACAGAGAACAAATTAAGTATGAAATTAAGGATTTTTATGTCCAATGATTAAATAAACAAAATTACTTCATAATCAGCAACTCAACTGGTCTGTATTCCATCATGGCATCAATGTCCCTCCTCTCTTTTAAGCCAGCTTTATGATTTCATATGTATAGGAACCATTTCATGAAGAAATGTCCACCAATGCAAACCTTTTCTGAAACTTTTAATCTCTGAGATCTTCTGGGGTCACTAAGAGATTAAAAACATATGCAGATTCACTTAGCTAGGAAGTGTTTTAGGATTAGGAACTAGCTCTTCCAGGCTCCAAAGCCAACTCTCTATTTTATCACAGTGTTTCTCAGTACTCCCACCATCACTGATTTTCATATATTGGATATTAAGTACATAGACACAACACAATTTAGTTCAACAAAAATTCATTGAGTGTTTCTGATATGACTGCACTAGATTCTCTGGAGACAGGAAGATGAGTAAGACCCAGGTCCTGCCTTCAGGGTGCTAAAAAGAGAGAACAAGACAAGTATATTGGCCTCTAATGTAAAAGTGGTAGAAGTACTGAGACCTCTTAGAAAGGTACAAAGTCCAAGTAAAGCTCAGAGAGAGATGCCACTTCTAATTGGAGGGAATAAAAGGAAAGTGTCCAATCACATCATGCTATGAGGATTTGTTAAATTCTTACTACATGCCAGACCTTGTAAATACAATAAAGGCTAAAGATAGACCCTGCTCTCAGGAAGCTAGCATTTGATCCAGGCCTTGAAGGACCAGTGACATTTTTAACAAATTGGAGAATGAGCAGCATGAGGTGGAGGAGAGAGGGTAACAAGATAACTTAGACTGCAGTAGTTCCCAAACTTTTTTGGCCTACCAACACCTTTTGAGGAAAAATATTACATAGCGCCCCTTGTCACATACTATCACTGCCCCCTTACAGTTATTCACCACCCCCAAATGCACCTGTGGCCATCACTGCCCCATATGGATTGCTGCAGCACCACCAGTAGGCGGTGGCGCCCACTTTGGGAATCACTGACTTAGAGGAACAATATTTCTGTCTTCAAATATGTGGCAGAGTCATCAGAAAGAGGGATTGCACTAGTCTCAAAAAATCCAAAGGCCAGAAGTCATATCAATGAGAGGAAATTAGAGCAAGGCTGACCATTTTTTCAATAATTTTTAATAAAATTTTCAATAATTGTATTCTGACATTTTGCAAACCATGTTCCCTCCTTCCTTCCCACCTTTCCTCTTCCCCAAGATGGCAGATAATATGATATAGGTAGTATATGTGTTATACAATACAAATGTCAATATTCATCATGTTGTGAAAGAAGACATCTGTTGCTTACACTAAAGAAATATTCAAGGAGAAAATAGTGAAGAATGGCATGCTTCAGACTGCATTCAGAATTCCTCAGTTCCTTCTCTAGTATTAAATAGCCTTTTCCATCATAAGTCTCTTGGAGTTGTCCTGGATCCTTGCTTTACTGATAATAGTTGTCATTCACAGTTGATCATCATACAATATTGTTGTTATTGTATACAGTGTTATTCTGGTTCTGCTCACTTCACTTTTCTTCAGTTCATATGAATCTTTCTAGGTTTTATTTAATTATCTTATTCATTATTTTTTATGGCACAATAGTACTCTATTAAAATCACATACCACAACTCATTCAACCATTTCCCAATTGATGGACATACATCACTTCATTTTCTAGTTCTTTGATGGTGTAGAAAGAGCTGCTATAAATATTTTTCACACAAGTAGGTCCTTTTCCCCTATCTTTAAACTCTTTGGAATGCGACCCTGGTATTTGCATTGTTGGGTCAAAGGGTATGCATAATTTTATGGCCCTTTGGGCATGTTTCCTAATCACTTTCCAAAATGGTTGTACCCATTCACAGCCAACACCAACATTGTACTAAGGTCTCAATTTTTCTACATCCCCTCTAACATTTATCATTTTCCTTCAGATCACTTCAAAATAAGGAAAAAATTTCCTACAGGGTTTTATGAAATTATAATGGACTATGAGAAGTGGTAGTAAGTTTCCTTATCATTAAGTAGATTCTTGAGGAACATATTTCAGAGCCATTGTGTGTATATGTGTGTGTTTGGGGGTGGAGGAGGAATCTTGATTGTGATATGAGATCAGATTCCTTCAGAGACTATACATTCCAAGTGAAAAGAATATCAATAGCAAAGATAAGATAAGGAAAAGAAGGTTATCTCTGGGCCCATAATGAATGATTCAGTTTGTTCAAAGCTAATGCCTTGTGGAAGAAAATAGTGAAAGAGATTGAAATATAAAATTAGGGCCAAAGAATGGAGCCTTGAATGCTAGGCTAAGGATTCTGCATTTTATTTGTCAGTCAGTTGTAAGCTGCAAAAGAATTTTGAGCTAGGGAATGATCAGAATTGCATTTCAAGAAGATGAATCTGGCAGTGTAGGTGAAAGACAGAATACAGAAGGGAAGAATTTTGAATCAGCAAGTCAGTTAGGGGATAATTATGGAAATCCTGATGAAAAGAGATGGAGGACAAGACTTGAAGCTGACTATATAGCAAATTGGATTGGGGGAAGGTTCAGCAAGCTGATATTGTTTTGTACTGACTTTGAGGGGTCAGTGGGATAAAGAATGCAAGATTGAGGTTCACTGGAGAAGTTAGAGCTGAAGAGACTGATTTGAGAACCACCTGCACAGAGGTGATCACCTATTTATAAAATTTGAAGAGGTAATATAGTCTAACTCCTTCATTTGTGAGATGAGCAAGCTGAGGCCAAGGGAGATTAAGCTGTTTGCACAAGGTCACCCAGGCAGTTATCTTTGGTTCCCAATTGTGGAGAGGAATTTCAGTAGAGTGGTGGCAATATAAGCCAGACCACAAGGAGTAGAGGTAACAAGAGAGGTGCATAACTCTACATCTACAATTTTCTCTGCTATGTATTTTATCAAAGCAGAATTTAAAACAGCTTTTTTAAAGGCTCAATAAACTGTGGATTGGAATTTATTGGAATCAATGGTTCAGTATTACCCTTCTAGGCAGTTGCTCAGAGCCTCAGCAGGAGAGAGGAGGAAGAAAATGCTCAGGAGATGGGAGGGCACAAGCAAACTGGAACAGTGGACCCCACTCTGTGTTTCAATTATATTTTCACTGGGTTTTCGCCCTTGATGTCCTCTGGGCTTAATCCAAACATTATGACAACAGGAATTGTATTTGGGAGAGAAAACTAAGATTGAAACAGGAAGTTTTGCACATGAATTTGAAGAGTTTAATTTTCTTGACCTTGATCTTGGGATATTTGATTCAGTTCTTTTTGAATTTGCTCTTTGTGAATGGAAATTCAAGAGGGGAGATATTTGAAAACACAGAAATGAGTGAGACAACAGTTTATTAAAGCAGGTTCCAAGAAATGCATGAAGATGTGATATGTTTAAATATATCTGAAAAATGTCATTTGTACCTTCTGTTGTACACTGGAATAAATCAGACCTTATTCTCTGGATATTCTCTTACAGGTATGTATGTGTAAACCAGCCATTCTATGCTATCCACTCTCCTTTAGGCCGTCACTTCCTGATTCATCCATTTTATTTTAGTCACTCTTTCAAACAGTGAACACAAAGATTCAGGCAAATGGAATCCTATTCTATCAAAATTTTTGGAAATTGACATTATCAGACTGAAGGACTTTTACTAGCTAATAGAGAGCTAGGACTACAAACCCAAGCAGGGGAGTATGAGGAGAGTTCAGGTGCTCTTTGCTGGACAATGGAATCAGAGAGGACCCAAGGTTTTGAACATGGGTCAGTGGGTCAATTTCCCTTGGAGGTACCAGCTGGGTTTTGGTTAGAGATACTTCTTAAATATTACAACTACTACTGATGATGATAATGAATAAAGTGAAAGATAAAGAATTTTCCCTGTATTTCCTAGTAAAGAAAAGACATTCATATTAACCAGAAAAGATCATATCCATAGCATCCTGTTCAATCAAAATACTAGGCTATCATACCACTGCTGAGTTTATACTCCAAAGAGATCATAAGAAAAAATACTTGTACAAAAATATTTATAGCCACACTTATTATGGTGGCAAAAAAAAATGGAAAATGATGGGATATTTATCAATTGGGGAATGGCTGAACAAATTGTGGTATCTGATGGTGATGGAATATCATTGTGCTCAAAGGAATAATGAACTGGAGGAATTCCATGTGAACTGGAATAATCTCCAGAAACTGATGCAGAGTGAAAGGAACAGAACCAGGAGAACATTGTACACAGAGACGGATACATTATGGCACAATCGAAAGTAATAGACTTTTCTACTAGCAGCAATATAATGATCCAGGATAAATCTGAGGGACTTATGAGAAAGAATGCTATCTGCATTCAGAGAAAGAACTGTGGGAGCAGAAACACAAAAGAAAAACAAATGCTTGATCACTTGGTTCAAGGGGGATATGACTCTAAAGGATCACCCTAGTGCAAATGTTAATAATATGGAAATAGGTCTGGATCAATGACACATATAAAACCCAGTGAAATTGTTCATTGGCTATGGGATGGAATTGGGAGGAGGGAAGGGAATGAACATGAATCATGTAACCATGGAAAACTATTTGAAATTAATTAATTAAATAAATGAACTTAAAAAAATACTAGCCTATCTATCTATCTATCTATCTATCTATCTATCTATCTATCTATCTATCTATGTATCTTTATTTAACTCTAACTTTTTCTCTTAGAATCAATATTGTATATTGCTTCCAAGGTAAAAGAGTTGGTGAGGCCTAGGTGGTTGAGGTTAAGTGATTTGCCCAGGGTCCCACAGGGAAGAAATGTCAAAGCCCAGATTTGAATCCAGGACCCTCCCGTCTCTAGACCTGGTTCTCAATCCACTGAGCTACCCAGCTGCCCACAGTAAGCATTTTTTAAAATGCTTGTTGTATCTAATTGAACAATTTCATTAGATTAAAGCTTAGTGGAGAAATGAATACAGTGTCATGAAGGTTTTAAGGAGTAAAATATCTTACAACTAGAAATGGAAAGAGGAAATTAGAAATGGTTTAATGAAAGAAAAGAATAGAGAAAATGCAGTAGTTATTTTTGGGGGGTGAGTAATAAAGATTATCTCATTTAGAGTTATTATAACTAATATGACATTTTAAAAGTACAAAGTAACAACTATAAGTATAGCTTACTTTACCAAATAAATTTGTTTCTTGTAAAGCCCAATTCTGTGTATTCCATCTTTTAAAAAATGTTTTTCTCATCAACTTCCATTATAAAAATGGAGATACTTTCTCATAGAAAAATATTTTAGTGTATGACTTGGGGGTCATAATAAGATCATATTTAGAAATACAGAAAATGTCTTAGAGCCAACATAGCCAAAGGAAAATGAAATTCCCTTTAAAATAGCATTAATAACATTATTCAGGATGAGGAACAAAATATACATACAAAATAGCTAAAGTTATTTTTTATATTTAGTACAATGGCTTAAAGGTCTAATGGAATGACAACGGCAACAATTCAATTCAACAAACATTTATTAAATGCCTACTAAGTTCAAGGCCCTGCGGATACAAATGGAAGTTAACGAAAGAACATTTTGGACTAAAATCTCTGGGCCTTTATTAAAGTCTCTTCTGCAGTTACCAGTATTGTAAAATAACAGTCTATGTTAGGACCAGTAACCTTTGAGAAAACTCTGAGGTTTTAGGCATGGGTCATTGGACATAGATATAGAGCAGAAAAGATATCATCTCCTTTAACCCCCTCATTTTACAAATGAGGCAATTGAACCCCAGGCAAGTAAATTGTCCAAGGTCACTATGGATAATAACCATGAAAACTGAAATTTGAACTCATTAGTTGAATGGTATCTTTGGGGGGATGTACTATAGGCATAAGAATTGAGAAGGTAACAAATGAAGGGCAATGCTACAATTCCCAACTCCACCCAGCCCCCCAAATTAACAATGGCTTCATGGAATGTTCCTTTAATAAGACTGGTAGGAAAATAACAAAATGATCAATTTCTTCATCAGTAGACACAGTCTTAAGACAGAACCCATCTTTCAGATGACATAGTTCTAGGCAATGCAATATGGGGTAGTATAAAATTTATAATCCCTTCTCTTAAGGATGCCAAGATGGAACCAAAATAAACATGGATACATCCATCTACAGGAATAGCCACATATTTTGCATAACAAATTCCCAACATTACAAGTGATTCATAGATTAAAATTCCCTATAAATAAGTTTAGGGTTCAGCCTGTCACTCCAGGAACATGGATAAGAGAGTGGGCTACAGAATGGGACAGTTAATGGAATGAAAACAAATCTTTTCATGATGCAACATGATAGTATATATTTAGATAAGTAAAATCACAAAAAAAGTTCACATAAATGATCTTAATGATTCAGGAAAAGAAAGATGTTTGGAGGTTTGTGTTGTTCGTTTTTTTTTTTTTTTCATTTTTTATTTTAGTTCAGTCGTTTAGGGAAAGGAGCCCTTAAAACTATGTCCTCCATTTCCACTTTATAGATCCTTTCAGTTTTTACGTATATTCAATGTATATATGTACATAAATTATTACATATATTTATACATATATACATATATAATGTGTAGTGTTTTGTTTTGTTTTTTTATTAAAAGCATTCATTAAAAGATAGCTGTCTGCTCCATATGTGACTTTCCCTAAAGCTTCCTGGATCATCGCCTTTAATTTCAGGACCATAAACATATTCAGGTTAAAGGGAAATCTTTCTTTACCCCAAACCCATTAATAAGGAGACAAAACTCTGAATAGATTGTGCATAGAATGATAAATTTGATTTTCACAGATTTGAAATGCAAAAAGCTTCTTTCCATGGAAAAAGAGGATTCCTCTATATTCAGATTCCGCACTATTAGACCTTTCTACTTGTCCTTCCTTCCCTAACTTGGATTCCAGATCTTATAAACAGCTCACCCTCTTCACATTATTCCCTTCCCAACTCTCATTCATGCTTCTGTCCCAAACTGAACTCTTACCACTAATATCTTCTTCTGTCATTGTACTAGAGGAGAGATATTATTAGGAATAGGTCCTGTTCTAGAGGCTTGTAGCTGGCTTAATTTCAAGAAGAGGGACAAAAAGCCTGATCTGGTGACCCAGCTCCTTTCCACATTCCACAATGATCTCTTTCCAGGTTTTCTGAACCAAATAGGCTAGAGAGTAGGACTTGCTGTGCCTGCTGGGATAGCTTCTGTGGTCAAGGAAAGGAGCTGACCAATATGTCAAAGATAGGTCTGAGCAGTTTGCTTAAAGAGAGTCTGTCTCTTCAAAATGAACCTGTCTATGCAAGCAGGACTGTCAGATGTCAAGCTGAAACAAACCAGGAGAGAAACTTTGATGCACGTGAACTTTTTCACAGAATGTTCTGTTCTTACATCTGCCTCTGTCAGTGCGGAGACATTTAGTTATTCACCTCCACTCTAATTGCAGGCAGATGAGATCATCTACCAGCTGTGATTACAAATTGGTTCTGTCGGGTTGACAAGAGCTTATCAGGAAATTAGAATACAATGATCTAGCTTACATTACATGGAGCAGAAATAATTCCTTTATGCATGTACCATTTTTTTTTCTGATGTAAGCAAGAAGATGATCAGCCCCGGTAGGTCATGCCTATTCGTCCCCCGTTGCCAGGAAAACATCTTTATTGGATCAAATACTGTGCCATATGGCCAGATTCTGGCTGCAAAGTTGAGAGCACAGAGTGGGAGTTGTGCCAACCCCTTCTTGGCTCTTTTTGGAAGAAGTTTGATTTTCCTATACATTATTATTATCATCTATATGTATGTATATATCTGCATATACATTATCCTATATGCTATTTCAGGCACCTGGAATAGCCTCCCCTTAGGAAATAAAAATCGAATAGCAAAAGAAGAGTTTCTGAGAGATTTCTCAGGGTATTTCTTTGTTTCCTGTGGATAGGGAGTCTGTGGTTTTGGGAGGAATCAGAGCCTTCCATCAAAGGGGCAGCAGCCTCTGTACCTGGCATATCATCCCCCAGGATCTCCAGTGAACAGTATTAGCACAGCAATGTTAACCCTCCAGGTTTCTATGGAAAGCCTAAAGTACCAGGGTGTATGCTGTTTTTTGACATTCATTCTGAAACATATGCTCTCACACAACTGTGATATTTATGAAAATGGAGCACAGATTTTTTTTTAATTGGTGTGATCTTCAAATAGTTAAAGGCTACAGATGTTGGAATCCAGTAGAAATTAAGAGCATTCATTAAACTATTGATTTTTCAGGTGCCCTGGCTGCAAATGAGAGTCCACATATGTCATACTAGGATAAGTACAGGAAGTCTCTAGCAGTGGGGCAGAGAAATAGTGATAGGGGTACAATTAGATGTGTCTGCTCTATCTTTCCAACACTGGCACTGGTGGCTGAGCCTGTCAATCAGCACAACATGCAAGAACAGTTTAAATTGTTATAGTTGTTGATCTGGCACTGACTGATAACTCAGCCAGCCAGGGCAGGGAGCACAGTGGTTCTTTTGGCTCCTTCTGCTCTTTCCAGCCTCCTCCCCTACTCCTTCTACTCCTTTTCCTCTTCCTATAAAGTCTTAGGCTTAGCACAGTTAGTTAATCAGCCAATAAACGTACCTACTGTGTGTCAGACACTATGTAAAACCTGTCTTCTATGAATCTTTGCCTTGGCTATCCAGAATGTCTGGTAGTTACTCAAATTCAAAAATAGATATGTGATAGCATCCATTTGGATACACCCCAAAAGTGAACATCAACTCCAACATTTTGCATCCTGCCTCACTCTTTTCACAGTTTTCACATAAATTTGCCCCAGAGGGGACCATCCAAAATGCTAGGTCCCTTCATTGTTTTATTTTGGCCCTGCAAGAACAGAGGAGGATTTGAGACTATTCTATTACCAATCCTCACCTTGCTGTGTGATCAGCCAATTGTCTTTTTTTATTTTACAATTTTCTTCCAAAATCCTTTTTCTCTGCTCTACTTAGTTGCTCTTTATCTATTACACATTGAAATCTGCTCATAGCTACCATGCCTTTCCTCATTGTCTGATTGTGATATTCATATTCATTTTCAATTATTTGGAGACTTTTATATTCTATGTTTAACAACCATGTGACAAGTTTACTTATGCCGTTAAAAAACAACAAGTGTGTACACACACACACACCTTGACCTTTGATTCTGGGTATTTGGAGAGCACTTTCCTGGTACAGACAGGCACATAACCTCGTTGTTTTCTTTAATCCAATAAGTAACTGATGGATTACATACCATTACTGGTCATAAAGACTAGCCAGAAAGGTGGGAAAAGGGCTCATATATACAATTTCCTAAATGTCTTCCCAACTTGGATATTACTTTTAATTTACTAATACCCAACCACCCTGATGATATTTGCCATTTAAGAACATATTCTCAAGTGCTTTTGCCTTGCAAATAGCCTATCCATTATCTGTAGTCCTTAACTCTATAGCCAATTAACAATTCAGAAAATGGATATGGCCTAACTGGTATAGGGACGTTCTTTACAGATATATCATTTTGCCAGATACAAGGCAATAATTTAATTTAGATCCTATTCAAAGATGACAGATTACATGAAGTATAAGATGTACACTTTGAAGATAGTTTTATTTGTGAACTTGAGCAAAAACATAAAATAAAAATAGGGCAATCCAAAAGTTTAGTGAGCTGCTTGAGGAAGTACTAGGGTCTTCGCTTCTGTAAGTCTTCCAGCAAAAGTAGATAACTGCTTCTCAGATGCTGTAGAGGTATAAGTTGTTCTCATATAGGCTAGATTCAAAACAGTCTGAAATCTCTTTCTACTCTGATATTATGGGTTCCACATAACCAGGCTCAGTTTCACAAAGACTCTGTGTGAGTGTAAGTGAAATATAATTTTGTCAGTATGAGAAGCCTGTAGTGTGGAAACTTCACCAAGACAAGAAACAATTGATTTATGACTAAATCACAAGGAGTAACTTAGTGTACCTGGAAGCAAAATTGGTTAACAAATATTTATTAAATATGGACTATGTTTCACATACTATGATAGCCATGTGAGATACAAATAAAACAAATATTTATTGGAAGTTACATGTTCTTGATATAGGATTTGAACCCCTACATTTGAATTGGTTGTTCCTAATTCAAGCCCAATCTATGCATTACATGAAGGTGCCTCTGCATATCTGTAACAAGTCTTGTTTTAATTCCCTAGAAATCTGGATAAAAACAATTGTAAACTTCATTATTCTTCAAATTCATAATTCCCAAAAGGACATGAAGGTATTACATACAGATGAGGAGGCATCATAAAATTTTTTTTTTCTGAGGGATAGATAGCTAGATTTCATTAATACAGAGTAGAAGTCACAACAAGGCAAATTATGTCATGATTGAAGAAATAATGTGCTAAGACAGCTCTCCCAAAGTGGAAGGATGCCTATGGAAATGATTGATTTTACTTTACTAAAGGTCATCAAATAATAGCAGATGTAACAACAAAGTACTTTAATGAATTACTATGAATCATATTCAAGTAAGGTATAAGAAAGGAAGACATGTTTATCTCAGATATTTAACAGGATCAGAATCCAAGTAGAACACAGAATCTCCATGTTTCTACTGGCAAATGGTGGCATTTATTGCAGCATTCTCCAAAAGCCTTATTAAAAGTATTTTGAAACATTTTACAACAACAGAACATCCCTTCCTCTCCAAATACCCAATGACCTTAAGGATGTTAACTTACCCAAATTTCAATTTCCTTGCTTGTAAAATGAGAGGGTTTGATTACCTGCCTTCTAATGCCAATCCTAACTCAGGTACAGCATAATTAGCTCAATGCTGAATTTTGAGGTAAAAAGACCGTGACATTTACTAACTATACCACCTTGGAAAAGCCACTTAAAATCTTTGAGTGTTATTCTTCTCACTGGCAAAATGGGTCTACCAATATCTATAGTATCTATCTCATAAGGTTTTTTTGGAGGCTTAAAAGAGATAATATATTTTAAAAGCTCTTAATAAATGTCAGGCGTTATCAGATCATAGATTTAGAATTAGAAATAACTGTAAAGGTGATCTAGTCCAATGACCTCATTTTACAGGGAAGGAAATGAAGCCAAGGGAGATTAAGTGATGTGCTGAAGGTCACACAAGTATTAAGTGTTAGGGCCAGTATTTGAACAAAGGTCCTTAGACTTCCTAACCTATTCTTTCTATTGTACAGCATATTTTTTTGAGAGGCAGTATGTTATAGTAGCTAAAGTGCTGGACCCAGGAAGTTTTAAGACTTCCAGCAGTACCTCAGATTCACAATTGGGTGAGCCTTAATTTTACCATCTGTAAAATAGGAAAAATAATAGCATATACCAGATAAGACTGTTTTGAGAATTAATGGTGCTAAATCTCCTTGTATTTCTTAAGGTGATATATAATAATGAGCTGTTCCCTTCTCACCTCCATATTTCAAAAGATTTTATTTTCTTTAATGCCCAGCTCAAGCACAACATTCTATATCAAACCTTTCCTGATGCCTTCAGGCTAGAGCCTGAATTCAAGTACAGTATCCAATCCATTATATCATGATATTTCTAAAAAAAAGTTATGTTTTGGAAAGAATACTGGATCTAGATTCTGAATGTCTGGGTTCAACGTATATCCTTCCCACTTATCCTCTGTGTGATCTCGGTAAAACCACTTCCATTCTCTGTATTTATCACCTTGTACTTATTTTGTATATGCCTATAATTGAATGTGCTATATTCATGTGTTTCCCAATGTTGAGACTTTAAATTCATTGAGGTCAAGGAATTTTCTGTTTTTCACTTTTTCATCCCTAATAGCTAGCACAGTGCCTGGGATGTGTGATTATTTTAAATGTTACTATTATGATTCTACCATCACTTTTATATGTTAGAGAGAGGATTCTTGCTCAATGATTTGGACTAGATGGTCTCTGAGGACCCTTCCAACTCTGAGATTGGTTTCTGTGAAATTTCACCAGCCACTTAAATGACCAGTGCTATATTTGTTTTGGAGGGAAGGGATTCTAACATCCGTATTCTAGATAGGAATGGATTCCATTAAAAGATCATTTCATGTTATCTTCTTCCTCAAGAATTTCTGTCAAAATGATGAAAACCTTTTAAGAGAAAGTCACTGAATTCTGGAAGAAATGGATGCACTGCTACTACAAGACACCTCATGATAGGGATAAGAAAAAAATTAAATACTGGATTCACCTATATATCACATTCGATTCCATTCAAAATGTGTTACTTTTTTTTTTTTTTAAACCCTGACCTTCTGTCTTAGAACCAATACTCAGTATTGGTTCTAAGGCAGAAGAGCAATAAGGACTAGACAATGAAGATTAAGTAACTTGCCCAGGGTAACAAAAATATAAAGTATCAGAGGTCAAATTTGAACCTAGGACCTCCTGTCTCTATGCCTGGCTCTCAATCCACTGAGCACTCAGCTGCCCTCTGAATATGTGTTCTTGAGCACCTACAAGGCATCAGACACTGTGCTAATTAATACCTGGAACTACTAAGGCACTCTCAGTCCTCAAGAAGCTTGCATTCTAAACTGAGAACAGATTGCGTGTACAGTAAAAGAGGCACACAGTTTCAAAGGAGCCAACTTGGAGGAAGTGAGAAGAATGCCTTCTATTCCTCTCTAGACCCAGCAGATTTTGTGCTAACTTCTCTGTTCCCCTATTTAGATGGTATCAGAGTCACACTAATGGTTACAAAACTGAATAACCTTTGTTTGCATATGGACTCTGACGCCCATCAGACAAGACATACTACAGGGAACAATCACAGCAGAGCTGTACCATGTAATCTTGCTCTATACAGGCATTCCCTGAACATTCTTCTTGCACTTCAAACGCAGCCTTTGATACTTCACAGGAAGACAGACTTTGGCATCTTCTACAAAGGAACTGCCTTAGGGGTGAGGAAGTTGTGTCAGTCAAGACCATTTATAAGAAGTCTGAAATGTGTTTTCATATGCAACAGAGAGAAGGCCTGTCAGATCAATGCAGCATTTTCTCTTTGTTAATGAAAGCATATAAAGATGGGTCTAAAAAATACACCTGACATGGTAATAAAGTACTTCATGTTAATTAACTATTGGCGGGGGCGGGTTCACAGTAAAAAAGTGTGATTGAGACTTGAAAGTAAGAATTGAGCCGGTTGAACAGAGAAATCACTGCACAGGTTCCAGCTAAAGGATACATGAGTTTTGCATTTCACAGATATTATAACAGCAATTTTAATCTAGTTATTTGCTTCAAAAGTAATACTGAATAAATCAGAAGAACTGCAGACCAAACACCAAAGACTTTTGATGGAGAATCATGCCATTACAGAAGAAAAACATTACAGTGCACAGGTGAGGAAGCTGCCTCGCTACACTTAGTAAAACATGGGGGACTACAGGTTCAAAATATCACACACATTATAAGGTACTTTTTTTAGGTTTTTTTCCCCTTTAGGTTCTACTTGAGGTGGAGAATAGTATTAAGCATCATTTATGATGTAACAAACAAAAAGAATAGCTATATCTATGATGGGTGATAATGATCATGGTGTAGGAAACTTGGAAATAATATCAGTTAACTCTTCAGTAGCAGGACAGGAACCAGAAAAACGAAATCTCTCCAAACTTCCTTCTCTTAACATTAGCAATAAGAAGTTTTCCCATCTCAATTCTGAACTTAGGTTGTGTGGCAAAAAGTTACCCATCTCCACCATTTAGAGATTCAAGAAGTTTTCATTCATTTCCCTTAACATTATAAGACTTCTAAACTGCCACTGTGTCTACTCAACAAACATTTGTTGAGTTTCTACTATGTGCAAAGCTTTGGGAACAGGGCCTGGGAGAAATATATGAAGTTTAGATAAGACATAGTGGCTGCTCTTGCAAAGTTTACATTTTAGTACAAAGATATTACTCATACATATCTAGTAATGCATAAAAAGTTAATTGGGAGAACTATAAAGGAAAGTAATATGTGAGTTCCAAGGGGGACATTTGGTTAATGGAAAGGTTGGATCTGGAAAGGATTCTAGTAGTTGCAATATCTCAGGTTTTAAAAGGACATGGGTCAGATACAGCCCTCTTTCCCCAAAAGGAGGGAGAATAGATAATGTCAGAAATGTCAAGAATGTTGAGTTTATAAGATGTAGCCATGAATAACCAAAGTGATTATACCGCTTGGGATACCCATCCTTTACTAATGCATTTCTGAGTGCTATGCATTTAGATGCATGGGGTTATATAGAATTAATAAAATTACAATAAATGCCTAAGTAACTTATTTATTAAGGGAATATTACATACTCCTAGCATCCTGGCAGAGCTACCTCAATCAGTTAATAAATATTTATTTAGTGTCCACTATGTGCCAGGCACTGTGCCAGATACTGGGGATTCAAGTGTAAGGTTGGGCCTCATGCATGAGGTAGCCTGACCTGAGATCAGGAAAAATAACCCTGAGTGGTTAGGTCTTGGGTTAGAATGTGACCTCACTTTATCTTTTGCTTTGAAGTTGATGAGGTGTAAATGGATAAATTCATGTGTAGGAGAAGAAGGGATTATGATGCAAATATTTAGGAAGCTTCCACATAGTTCTCACAGAGAGACTAATACATCCCAGAAAACATAAGCAGTATTCTCTACTATAAAGAAGGATGGTAGGGCAGATGACTTCCAGTTTCTGCCCTTAATATACAGTGCCATTTGCCACATCCATCTCATGATTCTTCTGTAATCTCTAATTTTAATTTTCTATCTTTCTGTTCTATTACTTTTGTCATTACATAATTATTTCCTGAAAACCAAGCCATACTATAGATCCTTGACTAGAGGTACAAGGAAAACCTCAAGTTCTTAGGTTCTTAGAGAAGGCCAAGACCGTTTTAGTCCATTCATAATGGAAGAATTCATCCAAAAGAGTTAAGTGGATTTATAAGAGTACAACTGCAAGAGGTATTAGACACATTCTGCTTTGACCCAGAACTAATCTATGACCAACTGACAGAAGTTACCAATAGACAAAATTAAGTTTGAAGTAATCTTTTAAATTGCTTAAAAATTAAAGCTATCCAAAATTAAAATGAGCTATATTGGTAGATATTGCAGATTAAAGTAAGAGACAATGATAATAAAAGCAATCTTCTGGAGAAAAGAATAAAGAGTGTAAGGGTGTCCACTTCATTAGAGCTTGTATTTTAAAAGAAGATAATAGGAGATAATGTCAAAGAAATGTGAAACTTTGAGAAGGGGAGAAAACGGTGCTCTGGACAAATGGCCTCAATTTTTTCAATGAAATATAAGATAAGGCCTTCAGTTGAGAAGTTAGGGAGACCTCTAAAGAGACATGGAGCTTTGAAGAGAGAAGAGAAGGTTTCAGCAGTAGCTGTGGTTAGTGAAGGTGAAGTAATGAAGGGGTAGACTAATTAATCATTTTGATGTAAAGAGGGACTGGAAATAAAAATATAAAACTGGGGAAAGAGTAGAAGAAACTGATGATTTCTTCAGCTACTGAAAATTAAACAAATAAACCCCACAAGTGTTAAAGAAAAGTTTTTCTAGGATTAGGAGGATGACAGGTACAAAAGAAAGATCTCATTGAAAGAGAATGATTGAATACATGATACATGAGGAGAGTCATTAAGTTTATAGTTTATATGGGAGGGAATGGGTTTATGCAAACAAGCATAGAGATTTACCTTCAAAAGAAGTAGTAATACCTCTTCTTTTATGAACAAAGGGTATTAAATGTTAACTAATTTCAGAAAATTATATGGGTGTTGTTAGATTAGAGCAGTGGTTCCCAAACTCTTTTGGCCTACTGCCCCCTTTCAAGAAAATATATTACTTAGCCCCCAGGAAATTAATTTTTTTTAACTTTAATAGCAATTAATAGGAAAGATAAATGCACCTGTGGCCATCACCACACCCCTGGATCCCTTCAGCACCCAGCATTAGCCTTTTAAAAAAGTTTTTGAGCAAGAGTAATACGGGAAGGGCCCAGAAATAGAAGTGAGAGAAGTCAAAAAAATTCCCACCTATTCTTCTGGCTCTTTGATTTTGAGGTTGAAGTGAGCCAGGGAAGAGGATGGCACAAACAAGGAGAAAGAAGTAACACTTGCAATAGATATGTAGTCTGCATTGATGGGCTTGGGTATCATTTACAGAAAGGAAGATATAAAACTTGATTGGAATTTTGAGTATCTAGAAAATGTTGATAAAATGGAAGGAGTATTGATTATGGATTAAGAGGACCTGGATTCAAATTTACCTCTGACAGAAGGGCCTCCACTCTATCCATAGTTTCCTGAAGCTCTGTCCACTCTAGACTTCCCTAACTTGCATCTTTTCCCTTTTGTTGTGTTGTACCTTTGCAGGGATTCCATGCTTTGCATCTCCACACAACACTTTCCTTCTGTCCCCCTTTCCTTCTCTCTTAGTCTTTCTATTTCCTGCTATAATGAGAGTATACACTTTTCTTTGTGCTCTGGGAATATACATATGTACATAAATAGACAATTTATGACTCCCAAGAGGACTAATAAGTAAATAAAACAATTACTTGGAAGCCAAATTTATTAAATTGAAAACATTTGATTTGCCTTGCCAAGCATGAATCTGCTATAGGTTTTTTTTTTTATATCCATTTCATAACTAACCCCTAATCTTCTATTATACATTATATCAAGAGTAAAAGAATATACATCTACCCAAAGCAAATACACTCAGAATCTTCCCACAGTTTCAGTTTTATAAAAAGACAATAATAGCTAACATTTATATAACACTTCAAGTTTTTCAAGGCACTTTACATAAATTGTCTCATTTTATTCTCCGAACAACCCTGAGAGGTACTATTATTATCCCCATTTTACAGATGAAAAAGCTGAGACAGACAGAAGTTTAAGTGACTTGACTGAGGTCACAATCTAATAAATATCTAAGTCAAGATATCAGAAGAAGGTTGTGAATTCAAATTTTCTGAGTCCAATTAATCAAATCATTAAATATTTATTAAATATCCACTATGCCAGGAACTGTGCTAAGCACTAGACCAAAAAAGAGTCAAACTACTGTCCCTGCCTTCGGTTATATTGAATCTCTGGGAGTTTGAAGTCCACTCAATGATTGACAGGTGTCAGTTGGATAGAATGTTCCCAGAGAGGCATGCGGACTCAGGAGAGAGCAGTTGAGAACCCTGACGGAGGTTCTGGGGTCTTTTACCTGTCCCTGAGGCTGGAGATCAGTGTGGATCCTGGTCTTGGGAGATAGAGACTCGCAAACTCAACCCTGCAAGCTCCTCCTGTGTTTCCTGTACCATTATCAATTTGTATTTGACCACCATCTCTGTTTCTACTGCCCCTAGATATTAGGAAGTCCACCATCTTAGTTATCTAGGCTTCCCAGGGTCCGGGAGGGATCCTGGAAGTGGGTAGGAGAAGAAGAGAGTGGAAAGGGCGGTTATCTCAACTGATTAGGCTTAAGATCTACTGAAGAAGAAGCTGAAGATTTCACAGCAGTTTGCCTGCTCTGGTTTAGCCCTGGCCAGGCTGTACCAGAGAGAAGCTATCATCTTGATTCCTTCATTTGCCTGCAGTTAGGGATTCATTAGTATCAACTTAAAGTAGGGTCTCCTATTACCTCTATCCCATACCATTATCCTTCTGTATCAAATATATTCAAAGTTTAAAGTACCTTCCTGAATTGGTTTCCAAAGCTTAGGTGGGAAGGGAGTCACGCAGTCAGATTACCAAAGTTACCTCAGCTGAAGAGCCCAATAATTAATATCAATTAACCCCAGGTGGGTCCTGAAGGGATAAAACACTTTGACCTAAAGGATCCTGCCTGGGCAACTGTTATAAAGGAGAAGTGTCATCCTATCCTCTCTGTACTTCATCTTCATATCCATCAAATAGATATTAGTGACCTCCTTTTAATATAACACTTCAAGGAACTTACAATCTAATGGGGAAGACATACATATAAATATAGGAAAAGCAATCAAAATGCAGAATAAATAGGAAACAATTAAAAAAGGTTTTGGAATTAAAGGCAGTTGGAAAAAGCTTCCTGTAAAAGGTGGGATTTTAGTTTGGACCTTAAAGGAAGTTACAGAGATCAGTAGTCAGAGTGATGGAAGAAGAGAGATCCCTATTCCTTTATTCCACCTAACTCCTCCTTCAAAGGAAAATAGAAGAGAAAAAATAGTATAAACATTTCATGTAAAATTTTTTGAATATTGTAATCTGTTTAACTATTTTTTAGTTGATCATTACTCATTCATTACAAAGTTCTACTCTCAATGAGAAAGTCATTGCAACTTTCCAAGGATGCAAGTATTCTTTAGACCTCAGGCCTATGGTCAGTGTTTCAGCTGGTTATGGCTTACTTCTTCTCTGACGTGCCAAGAATGACACATAGAATTATCACTGCTATCTTGATCATTTCAGACAGAGATATTTCCATTTGGGTTATTTTTGCTTGCATAGGAAATAAGACATTGCTCCTATTATTTCTCCATTCATATTAGTATCACAAAGGAAAATGTGACTGTCCTCACATTACATTTATGCACTATGCATTCAATTAGTCCCCTTGTCCCTGATTATGTATCTAGGCCTTGGAGATATTAAAGATGGGAATACTTTAGAAATTTAATGAAAAGCAGCATGGTATAGAGATAAGAGTTTTGAAGTTCAAAGACATGGGTTCAGTTCCAAATGTTTCACTTGTTATCAATCTGTGTTAATTCTGGGCACATTCTTTCATCCCCTCAGCCTCAGTTTCCTCATCTGTAAAATACTAGCATGACCTCTACCATGTAATTGTTGTGAAGAAAGCATTTTGTAAACCTTAAAATGTTAGAGAAATGTGAGATTATTTTTACTATTATTATTAAAGAGATGCAATGACTACTACTGAATATCCTGGATACTCTTCAGAGACAGTATGGCACAATGGATAGAGGGATAGCCTTGGAGTTGGGAAGAATTGGACACTTTGTGGATTGCTCTACTGCTCTATTAAATTTGAGTAAGAGAATAACATATCCAAACTTCATCAAGTTTTAGTCTCCCCTCTGACACCCACTAGTTGTATGACTCTGTACAAGTCATCTAATCACTCAGTGCCTCAGACATTTCCCTAAGTTTATTAATTATGAAGGAGTTACTGGTATTATGAAAAGAGGGAGTTTTCCTACAGTGGTAAAATCATAGGTTCAGACCCTCTCACCCCTCCAAAAATGGTTCTTTTTATTAAAGAGATAGAGGCTGTATGGTCCTATCAACAACAAAGAAAATGCTGGAATCAAAGTGCAAAAGACCCAAGTTCCAATTTTACTTCTGACACCTTAAGTAGCTAGTTGACTCTGATAAAGTTACATACTGCAGGAAATTATCACCCTAAACACCACTCCTCAACATATGGTTTGTCTACAACAGTCTGAAGAAGGAATAAATCCAGGTGCAGAAGGTTCAAATAAATGGCTCTGAATCTGTTCAGTTCTTCTATAAATAGTTCAAATTATAAAGATCTAGACACAATTTTTCATTAGGACTTAGCTACTAAGTATTTTACGAGCAGCTAGGTGGTACAGTGGATAGAATGTCTGGCCTTTAGGCAGGAAAAACTGAGTTCAAATCCTGTCTCATACACTCCCTAGCTATATGACCCTGGGGAAGTCACTTAACACTGTTCGCCTCACTTTCTCAACCATAAAATGAGCTGGAGAAGGAAATGGCAAACCACTCCAGTATCTTCGCCAAGAGAACCCCAAATGGGGTCACAAAGAGTTGGACACAACTAAAACAATTGAACAACAATAAGTCTTTTATATGTGGCAATTTGATTGGTAGAGTGAATCCCAGCACCAACACGCTTTGAAATCATAGATCCATTTCATATCAGTATATAACAGGGAAAAGCCAGTAATACTATCTACCAATGGTCACAAAGCTTCTATAACTTCCGGATGACACTAATTATTGCAAAAGCTCATTTCTGGTCCATGGTCTCTTCCAAACCTGCAATCTCTTTTGCATCAAAGGGGACATCTCAGAACAAGTTAGCTTGTTGCCTACTTCTTTCTAGATGTTAACCCACATGCAGGATGCAATTTGAAAATTCCAACTTCCTGACAATTATCAAGCTATTTACTAGTCATTTAGAATTAGTTGACACACTAGGCATCAGCAAACTTGGAAGAAAATGTATATACAGACTATTACCTTTTGCAGACATTTAGAATAACCAATAGCCTTTCACTATATTTTGAATGGTGCTTGTATGAGCTTATAGAGAGGTGAGGGATTCAAAATTAAATTATTATATAAACGGGTCTATACAGAAAACTCTTGAGTTCCCTTTTATGACCCTGAACACACACACATGAGCACAGTTAAGGTACCCAACTAAGCCAATAAGGCAATGGAACAGAAACAATGTTCATATATAATGTTTTTAAGGCAAGTTAGTCTTTCTCGACAATAAAGCAGCAGTGTTCTCTGGGATATTTCCATCCTCATAAATCTGAGAGTTGCGCCAATTAGAGTAGAAGATGAATCATTTGTGCAGTCAAAGGAGGGGAGAGGCCCTCATATTCCTCACTTCCCCTCAGTTTTGGTTATCCCATGGATGTTTATAGAAATTCAGCAAGAAAATAATATAATGATCTCTCATTCACTGCCTCCCCATGGAAAATTCTCAAGTAACAAATTGGGTTTTTTACTAAAATGGAACAATTTGCTCCTCTCTCCAAAGACTTTCCTTCTCCTTTATGACATTTTGATATGTGATCCTCATACTCAAATTTAATACAGCAATGGAACAATTCACAAATTGGACAGAAAAAGAGAACTGTGCAAATCTTCTCTACTCCACTAGTTTCTCCAGTTCTCAGTCCTTCCTTAGAATGCTGACTGCATAGAAAAAAGCAGTTCCTGTGACCTATTTCACTCCACAGTGTTATAATTACAAGAATGTGGGACTTGAAATAAAAAAAAAAAAAAAACTTGGCTTCAAGTCCATCCCCAGCACTTAGTATTCTTGTCACCCTGACCAAGTCACTTCCTTTATTCATATTTCCATTTCCCAACATATAAAAGAGAGACAATAATTCTTTCACTGCTTATCTTATCAGAGAGGTTGTAAGGTTCTACCATGTACATGTGTAAATATATATATACAAATACACATGTATACAAACACATACATTAATACATTCACAGGAGTATGTATGTATATCCCAGATGCTATACCAATGATGCATATTGGCAATATATATATATATATATGTGTGTGTGTATATATACACACACACATATATATATATATAATTTATAGTCTTAAGAGTGTTATTTGAGGAATTGTGAGAGTAAGTAATTTGTTCATGGTCATGCAGCTAATATTTGTATGAGAGGATTTGAACATAGGTGTTTCTGATGCCCAGGTCAGTCATGTTGCCTCACAATCATAATGATCATAATAAAGTAGGGATCTATGCCAATGGTGAATTTATACTCTACTTGTTAAAAGATTATTTGCTTTAACTAGGTTGAAAGCCTAAATCACAAGAGAATAAATAGGCTATAGTGGAAATAAAGAGTTCTGGATTTGAAATCAAAAGAATCTGGTTTCTAATTTTTTTTCCTGCCTTTAACTTAGATATTACTTTAATTGATATAAATCTATTTTCTATACATCTTACCTTGCACTCTAATGAAAAAGGGAAAGAATTCCATAGAATAAATATTCATAGTCTAGGAAAACAATTTCCTCAATAAGCACATCCAAATTTATAGGCATAGACATACCAATAGGAATATGTATATATGTGTATATATTATGGATATATATAATCACATATATGTATCTCATATATCAATATATAGCACTTATCTGTGTTATATATTAAATTATTTATACATATGTTTATATACATATATATCATATCTATGTATATGTGATTTTTCACTCTGAATCTATCATCTCTCTGTCAAAAGATGGACAGTATTTTGCATCATCAGTCCTCTGGAATCATGGTAATAATAACGGAAACATGGCTGCTGTTTTAATGAGAGATCTTACTGCTTTCAAAGCTGTTTGTCTATACAATGTACAGTTATTTTATAAATTATTTTCCTGGTTCATTTTCTTCTCTGTCAGTTAATAAAACTATCCAAAATTGTTTTTGTATATTGGCATTATACTATAAGTTGTTCTGGGTTTATTCCTTTACTCTGCATCAGTTTATACAAGTATCTTCATGTCTCTTTGAAATCATCTTTTTCCTCAGTCCCCACAATGCCATAGTATTCTACCTCCAAAGTGTATTTCTGACACTTCACTATATCTGTCACCTTGGACAAATCATATAAGTTCTCTGAGACAAAGTTTCTTTTTCTGTCAAAGAGGAGTAATTTGTAGAATATACCTTAGAGGGCTGTTGAGGGCCTGAAAAGGGATAAAGGTATACAATCTGTTTTATGAACCATAAATTTCCATGTAAATTAAACAAAACAATAAAAGCTAGACTTCTATAAATGCACATGAAAGGATTTTCTTTTCTAACAATGTCCTAATTTCTTTAGGGGTCATAAAACTTGTGACTCCTAATGCCAGAACAATGATTAAGCAATGGTGTAGATTACTTCAGACTTAAGAGGAATGCATTCCCTTTAGTGGAAGATAATTCCCATGCAGCAGGCCACAAATGACTCTGGCTTTAGAGGGAATGGGCAATGGCTATTTGAACAGTTATGGTCCATGAGATCCTTATACGAAACCAACCAGCAAGGGCAAGGTCTGACTGAATCTGGTCAGAACCCTGCCTAGCCCGTGAGATAAGTAAGGTAAATATATGTTACCACTTCCAGTTCATGACACTTCATCTATCACAAAGCAAGTAATGGCCAGTAACCAATAATCTTTTAAAAAGTAATAGCTATTTGGGCACTATTCCTAGACTAAAGTTTGGGAAGATGCTTATTATGTATTTAGTTTTTTGAAAAATAATTTTGGCTATTTCTGCAATATTTCAATGGATATATGACCTTCATGATGTGAGAAGTCTCTCCAAAATGGCAGATTGTAAGCCACTTTCTCACATCATGTGACTCTAACCCATATATTGTCATAAATTCTTAAAGGAAGTTCTATCCAAAATGTTCAAGGCCTTCCTGCAGGACGTTTAATCTTCTTTAGGTTCCAACAAATGCTTTCCAGCTCTACCTTTTGCTACATGATTGAATTATCTCTGTTGCCAGACACAAATTTTCTGAATAATACTTTTCAAATCCTTTCATTATTTTATATATGTCATTTTTGGTAATGTGCTATTATTGCCTAATGCACCCAAAACATATTTTTGCCTGTGCCTTTTTGCCCAACTGCAAGTTTGTTTCTTAAAGATCATATTATTTCATGATTTGAATCATTGGAAGAATATTGATTTGTATAAGGATGGCCTTTGTGTCAGAAGATTACTGAGAATTCAGCTAGCCTGATCTTCTCTTCTACCTATTAATTTGTGTGTGTGTGTGTGTGTGTGTGTGTGTGTGTGTGTGTGTGCGCGTGTGTAAATGGAGACAGAGAAAGATGATAGAAATAGACTCATTTAATTGACTTCCTATCCAAACAAATAAGGACAAAACGCATTTTGAAAGAATGAATAAAGCATTTATCTAGCACTTATTATATGAAAAGAACTTTGCTAAGCACTGAAGATACAAATAAAAAATTTGACAATATCTTCTTAAGGAGCACACATTGTCATAGGAGAAAAATACACATGGAAGGTTTCAGGTGCAAATCAGATGGACATAGTCTTTAGTGTATAAGGGCAAAGCAGACATTATTGTCTGTTCTTTAGTGTCATTTTCAGTTATAATATATCAGTTCTGAAGTTGAATCATTTGACAGTGCCAAGAATTTTGGTAGCAAGAACTTTCTTTTCTGGGTTTTCAATATATATAGTAACCGTAGGAGCAAATGCCAGGTTGCGTGGGCATAGGAGTTGCTTTTTGCGATGATGGCTATAGGCACTGGGCTAGAAGATTGCTATTTCCATGACTCTTAGGTTCAGAGTCCTGGGACATCTCTACTGGGGTTTAAGGAGAGTTCATTGTTGAGGAGATGGTGACGGCTGGATTTGTCAGTCACGTGCTGCTTTCCTCTTTAGTTTTTATATCATAAGGTTATTCCTGGTGTTGTTGAATGGCTTTGGATTTCACAAAGGAGACTCTTTCATGTTTGGGATACGATGCCTCCTGAAATATAGATGCTAATAGGGGCTGAGGAAATCATCTAAACTCTCATTCTACAAATGAGGAAACTGAATCTGAAAGACAGAATAATTCACTCAAGGAAAAGTAGCTAATGACAGAGCTGGATTGTAAATATAAGTCTTCTGACTTAAAAGCTAAGGACACTCTTCACTATATCATGTTTATATTTTAGTAACTGGGCTTTAATGCATTCCCATATCAGTTAAAATGGAATTATCCTTGTAAGAGGTGCCACTGGTCTGCTTCCAAAAAAAGATATTTTCCCTTCCCATACTACCTGGGTGAGAGCAGTCCTGAACAGTCTTTGTAATTTAAATTTATCCAAGAGGCACAGTTTTTCTTTTTTTTTTTTTCCATTTGAATCCTAGAGAGATCTTGTTCATTTAATACAAGGAAGTCATGCAAAAAGCTGCTGTAGAGGAAGAGTCACCTTCTTGCTCCCCTCTTAAGGTTCTATGATCAACCAAAACAATTAGAACTTGAATCTACTTTGTTTATCTTGTTCAGCATTACCTTCAGAGAAGAAAGTCTCAGACTTATAAGCTTTAGGGACCTTGGAACCTAGGATTCCAGGCCATATTTGCAGCCAACATAGCAGCGACACCCTGACAAGCCAGGGAAACTCTCTGAGTGGCTTTGGATCTCACTGAGTAGAGGCTTTTATGTTTTGTAGTACAATTAGGATTCATTGTTTTTTAGTCATTTTTCAATGGCATCTGATTTTTCATGACCTTTGGGGGGGTGCTTCTTCGTAGATACTTGAGCAGTTTGCCAATTACTTACTTTACTATAGATGAAGAACTGAAGCAAATGGGGTGAAGTGACCTGCCCAGAGACATAATAAGTATCTGAGGCCATACTTAAACTCACAAACATGAGTCTTCCTAAATGGAAGAGGCCCAGCACTCCTTGCACTGCACTACCTGAGCAGTGATGGTGAATGTTTTAGAGCCCAAGTGAAAAACTGCAACTCTCATGCTGCAAGTAAGCCCCCTGAATTACCCCCATACAGGGGAGGGAGGACATGCTCCCATTAGGCTTCTGGACAAAGGGGCAGGTTATATGAGAAATGTCCTCAGATGTGCATTGAGAGTGGGAAAGGAGAAGCCTCTTCCAGAATGCATGCCATAGGTGGCACCTCCTCAATTTACAATTCTTTGTCAACACAAAAAGAGCTACTATAAATATTTTTTATACAAATAATTCCTTTTCCTATTTCTTTGATCTCTTAGCAATGGAGACTTGGTGGTAATATTCCTGGATTAAAGGACATACACAGTTTTATAGTTCTTTGGGCATAATCCCAAATCATTCTGCAGAATGATTGGACCGATTCACAATTCTACCAACAATTTATGAGTATACATCTTTTCACTCATCCATGCCTCAGAATTTCTGAATTTCTGATAGATGCAAGACAATAACTCAGAATTGTTTTAATTTGTATTTGTCTAATCAAATGTTATTTAGAGCATTTTTCATATGACTAATGATAATTTACTTTATTTTTCTGAAAATTACCTATTCATATCTTTCAACCATTTATCAATTAGAGAAATGAGAACTTTATCAGAGAAACTTGCTATAAAATTTTTTGATTACTTGATTGTCTAAGCTACCTTTTAGCAAAATGTAGTTTTTTTGATTATCTATTTTAATTAATTCTCCTTTTGTATTTGCTTTGCCTGAGACCATGGTTGCTACCCCTGCCTCTTTTTAAATATTATCTGAAGCATAATAGATTCTGTTCTGGTCCTTTAATTCTGTGTAGGTCTTTCAGTTTCAAGTATTTCTCTTATAAACATATATTGTCAGTGTATGGTTTCTAATCCATTTTGCTATCCTTTTCCATTTTATAAGTGAGTTAATCCCATTAAGATTCACAGTTATAATTAATAACTGTGTATTTCTCTCTATCTTATTTTCTTCTGTTTATCCTTCTCTCTTTTCCTCTGTCTCATCCCTTCTCAAAAAACTAATTTACTTCTGACAATTGCTTCCTATAATCCATCCTTCCTTTTATTTACCTTTGTCCCCATATCTCTTATTATCTTCCCTTTTAATTTCCCTATTGGTAAGATAGATTTCTATTCTGAAACGAGTGGATTTATATATTTTTCTTTCTTTAAACCAATTCCAAAGGGAATGAAGTTCAAACATTGCCTACCAACTCATCATTTTCTCTTCCACTATAGAAGTTCTTCCTTATAAGCCTCTTTTATTTGAGAAAATTTTCCCCATTCTACTTCTCCTTTACCCCTTCTCACTATGCATCACTCTTTCATTTTTTAGGTCATCCCAACATAATCATCTTGCACTCATGCCCTCAGTATACTTAGACTTCTTTTAACTGCTCTAATAATAAGTTCTTAGGAGTTAGGTGTATCATCTTCGCATATAAGAAGGTAAACAGTTTAACTTTATTTAGTTTCTTACGATTACTCCTTTTTAAAAACCCTTACCTTCCATCTTAGAATCAATACCATGCATTGGTTCCAAGGCAGAAGAACATTAAGGGCTAGGTAATCAGTATTAAATGACTTACCCGCAGTAATAAAGATAGGAAGTCTAGGGCCATATTCATACCTAGGACCTCTCAAATTACTCTTTCCTATTTATCTTTTTATGCTTCTCTTGAGTTGTGCTTGCATATCAAATTTTCTATTCAGCTCTTATCTTTCCATCAGGAATTCTTGAAAATCCTCTATTTCATTAAATAACAACATTTTCCCCTGAAGAGTTCTACTCAGTTTTGCTGGATAGGTATTATTGGTTGTAATCCTAGTTCCTTTGACTTCAGAATATTATATGCCAAGTTTTCCACTCCTTTAATATTGAAGCTCCTCAATCTTGTGTAATGCTGACTCTGACTCCATGATATTTGGATTATTTCTTTCTGATTTCTTGCAATATTTTCTCCTTGATATGGAAGCCCTGAATTTTGATTATAATATTCCTGGGATTATTCCTTCTGGGATGTCTTTCAAAAGGTGATAAGTGGATTCATTCAATTTAATTTCTGCTCTCTATTTCTAGTATACTAGAGCAGTTTTCCCTGATGATTCCTTTCACTGCTATGTCTAGGCTCTTTCTCTGAAGTTCTTTCCTAGATTATGATTTTAACCTAGTCCAATAGTTCATTTTTTATTATTTAGAATTTTTTCTTTGGTTACATGATTCATGATTTTTCTCATCCCTCTTCCCCACTCCCAGAGCTGACAAGGTTATACATGTATCATTGTTCAAAATATATTTCCATGTTATTCATATTTGCAATAGAGTGATATTTTAAAGCCAAAACCCTAATCATATCCCGATCAAACCAAATGATAGATTATATGTTTTTCTCCTGGGTTTCTCCTTCTACAGTTCTTTCTCTGGATGTACATAGCATTCTTTCTCATAAGTTCCTCTGGGTGTCCTGGATCATTGTATTGCTGCTAGTAAAAAAGTCCATTACATTTTATTGGGCCACAGTATATCAGTCTCTGTGTACAATGTTCTCCTGGTTCTGCTCATTTTACTCTTCATCAATTCCTGGAGGTCTTTCCAGTTCACATAGAAATCCTCCAGTTCATCATTCCTTTTAGCACAGTAGTATTACATCACCAACATAACCCACAATTCATTCAGCCATTCCCCAATTGGGGGACGCCCTCTCATTTTCCATTTTTTTTTTCACCACAAAGAGTGTGGCTATGAATATTTGTGTACAAGTCTTTTTCTTTATAATCTCTTTGGGAAACAAACCCAGTAGTGGTATGACTATATCAAAGGGCAGACATTCTTTTAAAGCTCTTTGGGCAGAGTTCCAAATTGCCCTCCAGAATTGTTGGACCATTTCACAACTTCACCAGCAGTGTATTAGTGTCCCAATTTTGCCACATCCCCTTCAACATTTATCACTTTCCTTTGCTGCCATGTTGGCCAGTCTGCCAGGTGTAAGGTAATACCTCAGAGTTGCTTTAATTTGCATTTTTCTAATGAGGAGGGATTTAGAACACTTTTCATGTGCTTATTGATAGTTTTGATTTCTTTGTGTGAAAACTGCCTATTCATGTCCCTTGACAATTTTTTTTTTTTTTATCCTGGGACTCCATTCTAGGAGCATAGGGCCACAACCAGTAGGCAATGGGTCACACAGTCGCTCAGGGTCACCCAGCTGAGAAATGTCTGAGCCCGGGTTTGAACCTAGGCCCTTTTCATCTCTAGGCCTGGCTCTCAATCCACTGAGCTAGCCCAGCTGCCCCTACTTTAGGGTTGCAGTTTCTTTAGCAGATATAGTTTTTACAGGGTGGGGTTGCTAGCCCCACGCCCAACCCTCCTCTTTTTTCATCTGGGCTAGGGACCGTCCTTGGCCCAGGAGTGGTAAGGGTGGGCGATAGGGGTCAAGTGACTTGCCCAAGGTCACACAGCTGGAAGTGTCCGAGGCCAGACTTGAACCTAGGACCTCCAGTCTCTAGGCCTGGCTCTCAATCCACTGAGCCACCCAGCTGCCCTTGACAATTGTTGACTGGGAAATTCAATAGTTCTTAAATTATCTCTCATTGATCTATTTTCTGTATCAATTGTTTTTTCTGATAAGATATTTCATGTTTTCTTCCATTTTAATTGTTACTTTATTTTACTGCTTGTTAACGTATTATCTTTAAATTGCCCAATTTTAATTTTTAAGAAATTATTTTCTTCACTATTTTTGTTCCTCGTTTAATAAGTTCTTAATTCTTTTTTCATAATTTTCTTGCATCACTCTAATTTTTTAAAACATTTTTTCCTCTACCATTTATATCTCTTTCTTTAATTCTTCCAGAAATTCTTGTTGGTCTTAGGTCTAATCAGAATTTTTCTTTGAGGCTCTATTTGTAACTGTGTCCACATTGTCTTCTTCTGAGTTCATGTTTTGCTTTTCCCTGTCATTGCAGTAGATTTTATACTCAGTTTCTTTTAGGTTTTTGCTCATTTTTTTTCATCCTATTTCTTTGAACATTATACTGAAGTTGGGCTCTATTCACCTGGTGGTCTGAAGGCATTGTCTTAAGCTTTAGGCTTTTCAACACTGATGTCTTCAGAGTTCGTTCTGGAGGTTTGCAAGTTTTGGTGCTTCCAAGATAGGAGGTTGTAAGGAGAACTGTGGTCACTGCTTTCCTGTTCTGTGCTCTGGTCTTTACTCAAGAAGGGCCCCTAGTCCCCTGAAGCAACAATTATAAGTGTTTCTGTTTGCCTTAATTATAAACATAACCCCTGCCCCCTTGTGATGGACCACAAGCACTCCTCTCGTTCTAGTACTTTTACTCAGAACTGCAACCCAGAACTTTGGGTGGGTAACAGAGTTGCCAACTAGTACCAGTTGCACCAAATGCCAGCAAATGGTCCTTTGTAATCTCTTTCTCATTACTTGTCCAACACCCTAACCATGTCTTGAGTGAGAGCTCTTGAAGTTGCTACTATTGCTACCATCCTACTACTGTGGCTACCTCCAAGGTCCGTGACTGCTGCTCCCCCTGATCTCTTGTTCTATTCCCTGTTGCCACAGAGCTCTCCCTTTGACCACTAAATTATCTCAAGTTGGAAATAT
Organism: Gracilinanus agilis; assembly: GCF_016433145.1. Classification (NCBI taxonomy): domain Eukaryota; kingdom Metazoa; phylum Chordata; class Mammalia; order Didelphimorphia; family Didelphidae; genus Gracilinanus; species Gracilinanus agilis. The sequence goes on from NC_058131.1 coordinate 216,129,285, forward strand.
GTCTCACTCTGACTTTTTGTTGGCTTTGCCGCTTTAAAATATCATTTGTGGACTTATTTTAAAGTTGTTGCAAGGGAATTTTGGAAGAATTCAGCTGGGTTGCTGACTGTATTCCTCAATCCTCCCTCTACTCCATGTGAGTTATATTCTACAAAGTCAACTCAAATACTGAACCACTGCTCCTAGGGGAAATATATAAGTATAGGTTCCTACAAACCTCGCATCCCAGTATTTACCTTAAGCATTTCTTTAGTGGCCTTATGTACAGAGAATTTCCTCTTCTTTTTTCTGGATGTTCTGTATTATTGAGTCATTAACAATGAACTCTCAGCCAACAGCACTATAGCATGCCTGAACGAAGCTCATCTAACACGTGTATTTTCTCCAAAAGGCACATTGCAGCCTTCTTGCACTGAGAAACAGCCCTTTAGCATTACACTTAGAGGCCATTTTAAACAACAAAATACCAACAAAAAGCATAAGAAAGCAAAAACCTTGACATGAAATACACTGAAAAAGACACTTGTTTATCATATAAGGGATACAACATAAAGGCAGAGAATCACTTTGTCTACCTTTGTTAAGAATATGTGCCTTGTAAGACTCAAATTTATATATATATAAGATATATAGATATACAAATGATTGCAAAAGTTTGTGAGTGTTGATTTGGGAGTTACAAATAAATCTTAGCATCTAGGTAAATTTATAAATACAGAATCAGCCAATAATAAGGATCAACTGTGTTTATTGTATCACTAGGTTAAAGGTACAATCAGTTTCATAAGTCATTAGGCAGATGTATTCACTAAAAAGACTACACAAATTTGTAGCTACAAAAGCAATTTAACGGAATTCTTTTTTTCCTTTTAATTCTACCAACATTGGACTTTGTAATTCTTTTTTTCTAAGTTAAAGAGTATGAAGTGGGACACAAAGTTTCTTCTAGTTCTCATTTCTCTAGTGATATTGAACAATTTTTCCAGTTATTACTAGCAATTATCAATATCTTAATAACTTTAACTGTCATGGTGATAATCATTTTAACCCCTCTCCTTTTTTTTTTGCTTGCCAATTCATCAAATTCATCAACCCCAATGACTTCCATCTATAATGTACTCTCGAACACATATTTAATTCTCCTCCTCACCCAAAACTAGGCCAACTTTAAGATGTTAACTTTGAAATTCCTTTTTTCCCTAAATCATGATCTTTCTTTACTTTTTTTTTTCATGTTATAATTATTTTTGGAACTGCTATTTACCTTCCTTATGACCTTCAGTCTCATAAGGAGTTCATTACCTTCTTTATTCTTCCAGTATATTACACATATTTTAGCTTCTCCTTTCTCTTTATAAAGAAACATTCCCTCAAGGTATTATCCTATATCAGCTGTTCTCCATTGATGTCTTTTTTAGGGAGCAGAGGATAATTTTCAATCATACTGCCTCTGCTTCTTTTTCATCCCTTTAAAGCCCTTTCCAAACTTCTTTCCAGGATGAATTTATTTTATTCTCCCTGAAGAAATCTATGTTCCAGCCAAACTAACTTACATAACGTTTCTTTTTTCCATGATTCTGTTTCCTGCTTCCCAACATTTGTAATGGTTCTCACCCCTACCTGGATTCAGTTGTAAGTGGAATAAAATATGTGGACTCACTCTTGTTAGACACATCAAATCTAAATATGGCTCACTGCAGTTTCTACAAATTATGTCTAATTAGGTCCTGTAGAGCCAAGATAAATGAATTTAATCTCTCTTCCCCTTTCAAATACCTGACTAGCACTAAGAGGAGCTAGTCACTTCCCCAAGTTTTCTATTCTTAGGATCAAAATACTAGTTCTTCAAATGGCTTTTTATATTATATGGTCTCAAAGTTGTTCACGCCTTTGGACGCCATTTTCTTAATATACGTCAGCATATGAATATATAAAAGATCAGTGATATCAATGGTGGAAGTTTCCTATAATGATAATGATTGGAATCCATCTATGAACTAATGGATGGGTAGCTAGATAACAGGGGGAAACAGAGCATAATGACTATAGTCAGGAAGAACGGAGTTAAAATCCTGCTTCACACATTTACTATGTCTATGACTATAGGTAAGACACTTGCCTGACTCCTCACTTTCCTCACTTGTAAGAAGAAAAAAAAAGAAACGAGTTGCTGTGAGAATCAAAGAGGTAATATTTTTAAAGCACTTCGCCCAGTGGCTGGCCCATGGTGAGTACTTAATAAATGCTGGTTCCTTTTTCATAAATAGTTGTTTGGGGGTAATGGGAGGTTTGATAACTTGCTCATGATTGTATAGTCAGGATTGATCAAAGGTAGGACTTATCCCAAATAGAGAGTTTCACTCTCTTTATACACAATTTCACCTTGGTCATAATGTAGCATGAATGCAAATAATCCTAAGAAACTACAAGAAAAAATAATTGTTATTTTGTTGGTAGATGTAGAAAAAACATTTAGCAAAATGTGTCCACTAATGTTTTCAAAAAAGCCCCCACGTAGAAATTATCATCCATGTATGTGTATCTAAATATATATTTATGTGTGTATCTATACATATAAACAAAAGATGAAATAGTAGACACTAGAGAAAGTTTAGAGGCATTCCCATTAAAAGCTGGCATAAAGCAGGACTGTTCATTGTCACCACTATTATCTGACATAATTTGAAAAATGTTAGCTATAGCAAAGAGGAAGAAACACAAAATGGGATGTTCATGGATCTGTAAGGAAAAGGTTAACACATTGCCTTTCCTTTATTTTTTTTTGCCTATGACATGATTATTTATCTACAAAATCCAAGAGACACAACTAAAAATTAATTGTGGTAATAAATGACTTCAGCAAGGTGGCAGAGTATAAGAAAAGCCTACAAAATTCTTATCTGCATTTTTATAGCACTCATAAAATCAGAAAAAAATTGATAGAAAGTAGCATTTACCATAATGAAAAAATGTATCAAATTTGGGCCATTAGCCTACTAGGACTCATATGAGAGCTATATAAAGAAGAATTCAAAATGATTCTGACAAAAATAATAGAATATAGTGAACAACTGGAAGGATACCTCCTAGTAGAACAATGGTAGAGTCAAAATAGTAAAAAATGTCAATACTTTCCTAATTAGTTTATAGATTAAATATTATGCCAATGTAAATATCAATGAACTTTTATGAATTAGATAAATGATAATATATTTATGGTAGACAATGGGATAAGAAAATTAAATACGATTATAAAAGGAAGGAAAAAGTATCAAGGGCAAGCTCACTAATGTGAGAAAGTGTTACATGGTAGAGAAGATGCTGATTGGTCAGAGGACCTGTGTTTATATCTTGATTCTGTCCCTTATTAATTTTATAACCTTAAGACACTTAACCTTTTCAGACTTCAGTCTCCAAATCTATAAAAAGTTATTAAATATTTGATCTCTAATGTTCACCTAATTCTAAATCTACAATCCTAAGATGAATCCAATACTACAAAAATTTGGACAAAAGAGTTGTTATTCAATAAATATTGAAGGAAACATTGATCAATGAAATATGAATGAAATATTGCTGGGATCACACCCTATATGAATGTTGTAACAAATTATAATTATATCAATAATGTATTTTAATAGGAGAAAAAAGAAAAAATATACCCATATTGATTAGAGAGAAGAGAAAATTCTCATCAGACAATAAAATATATTCCTGGAATCAAATCTTATTACGTAAATATATAATGACAAAAGCAATAGCATCCACAAAAATGTTTTCTCCTCCCCAATTCCTTTTAAAGAGTTACCTAAAAATCTAGATATCCAAAATATACATAAATGAACTGACATAAATTTATACAAATAATACCCTTTTTCTGTAATGGATAAATTATAAAGGAAAGTAAACAGAATTGCCAAAAGGAGGGAAAGATCAATATAACAAATTTTTATTAAGTGCTTGTACGATGAACTACACTCAGCACAGGCAGTACAAAAATGATACAGATCTTTCCTTTTACTTTATTTACTTTACTTCCAAGAACGTTATTAAGAGGATATACATTTTGAGTTAGAGAGTTAAGGGACAACTTTTTAGGACAATAACACTTAATATAATTCATGTAGAAAAAGAATAATAGAAATATAGGTATTATAGATGTTTGTATATTTCAAAACAAATTCAAAGTTTCATATATAATTTTAAAATCAGTTTTATACATTGAGATGTTCATGCTTGTTGAAGAATAAGTTCATAATAAAAATATATTTTTAAAACTTCTAGAAAATGAATTTATGATGAGAAAAAATAGTAGTCCATGCTAGGATAGTAAACGTGTTCATGAGGATAAGTTCACGCTAGAAGGTTAAGGAAGACAAAAAGCACATGGTCTGGTATTTGCTTATAGAGTATTTCTGAAAATACAACAAAAATACTTGTGTTTGCATAACTCATGTGTGTATATTATATACATATATGCATATGTATATACACATCCACATATATACATATGCTATATATACATACATATATACATACAAGTACACCTACAGAAGCAGCTAGAGGGTTCAACGGATAGACCACTGGGCCTGGAGTCAGAAAGACTTTAATTTAAATCTGACACTCAGACACTAGCTTTGTGACCCTGAGCAAATCACTTAACTTGTGTTTACCTGAATCTACTAAGGAAGGCAATGGGAATCCATTCTGGAATCTTTGCCAAGTTAATCTCAAATAGGGTCATAAAGAGTTGTACACAGCTAACATGACTAAATGATAACAAAGTTGTCTTGGTGATTTTCTTTTTTTTCCATGACAAGTCAAGAATTGTTAGATTTCTTCTTAGAATAGCTTATTTGTTTACATCTTTACTGCTTTGTCAGTTTTGGTATTTTCCTTTTTTGTAGATGAATATTGTACAATATATTACAAGATAAAAACCAAACAAGACTATACACATTTATTAAGATAGTCATCCATTTCTTTTAAGTCCTGGAATTTATTAGCATAAAGCTGTGCAGAGAAATCTGATAATTTTATTAACTTCTTTTGTATTCATTACTATCTCTCCTTCCTCATATCTAATTTTGGTTATATGAGTTTTCTCTCTCTATTAAAAAATGCCATTTAGTTGTTTATAAATCTTATTGGTTTCTTCCAAAAAATAGTTCATAGACTTATTAAAACAATCGTTCTTTTGTTTATATTTTATTAATTTCTTATTTGGCTTTGATAATTTCATTTTACTGTGTTCCTTTGTACTATCCTGTTTCAATTTTCTTTAAAAATAGACTCAAAGCAATGACTCTTTTTTCTCTTTCTTGTGATTGTAAGCATTTGGTGCAGTAAATTTGTTAGTTCTAAATATTGTTTTAGCTACATTCAACAAATTGTGTATTAGATATTTATTTTGTTTTGGGGTACTTTAGAAGTAACCTCTTGTAATTTGGGGCAATTCTTTTTTAACACAGATATTATTTAATAAAATGTTTGTTAATTTCCATGTAGACCTCCAAATTTGGCACGTTACCATTGTTTACTTCATGTTATGGTCATTATGATCTATTAAAGCAATATTTTAAAGTTCTGTTTTTCTAAACTTGCTTACAGTTCTCAGTGACCAAGAACTTGATAGACTTTTATGAATGTTTTGATTACTTGGCAGAAAAGCACATTCCCTTTTTTTTTTTTCTTCTGTTAATTACTCTACATTCTGCTATTAGGATGGTTAGAATTTTCCCCTGATTTCACTCATCCAGGGAGCAGTTTGTCTTCCTGAAATCATGCAGACCTAAAGACTGCGAAATTATTTGCCCCATATATATTTTAAATCAATATGTTCATATTTTAAATATGTCTATAAACATAATACAATGGTTGTTTGTTGCTTTTAATGCTTTCTGTTTTAAATTTGACTGTCAAATTCATAGGATCACAGATTTGGAGATGAAAGGCATTTTTTTTTTTAAATTTTAAACCCTTAACTTCTGTGTATTGACTTATAGGTGGAAGATTGGTGAGGGTAGGCAATGGGGGTCAAGTGACTTGCCCAGGGTCACACAGCTGGGAAGTGTCTGAGGCCAGATTTGAACCTAGGACCTCCTGTCTCTAGGCCTGGCTCTCAATCCACTGAGCTACCCAGCTGCCCCCAGAAAGGCATTTTTTAAAGACTACCAAGGGTAAACATCTTAGTTTAGTGGTAAAGAAAAAAAAAAAAGAAGAAGCTCAGATGACTTGCCCAAGGTTGCATGGATATAAATGACTGAGGCAGAATCCGAACCTAGGTCTTTATAACTCCAAGTCTACTACCCCAAACATTATGCCATTAATGATTTTCTTGAGCTAGATGGCTTATAATAAAATTTAGCCTTTGCTTTCTATTAAAATCTGTGTATAACGTTATGGTAATTATGTTTCCTCTAGACAGTATATTGGATACTATTTTTTAAAGCCATTCCATAATGTGTTTTCTCTTTAAGAAGGGATTTCAATCCATTTGCAATTGATATCATAATTATTAAACTTGCCTTATGTTCCACCACTGTTTGCTAATTTATTTATTTTGTTGTAAGAGAATTCCCATTACTCATTTTAATGTGCCTATTACTAAACAACCCAAGGAAAGAACATTAAATAGCATTTCTGTATTTTGTGTTGTTGATACTGTAAGCATCTAAAATTTCAGCTGCTACTTTGTAAAATACAGAAGAATCACCATGGAAACACCATATCTTCTTTCTTCCTTCATTTACCTGATTTTCCTTTTCTCTTTCTTTTCCTTGTTGACATCTTTTTCTTTGCCTTCATCTCCTGTCCTGTCCAAGTTTCCTCTTGGTGTGGTTTTGATCTTGGGTTGTGGAAGAATTGAAGGGTGAGCTTTGATAGATCCTACCAGCTCAAAAAACTTTAAATATGTACCCAATGAAGGATGAATATCGTTTTGTTTTGTTCCCCCACCCCACCCCAACAACCATCCAAGTTCAGAGAAATTTAGCACAAGTAATGTACACCTCAGCCCAAGAAAGTGATGAAAACCTCCTTTTAAGTTGCTGTGGGCTTGTAATCTGCATTATTGGAGGTAGCTGCTCTATCAATGAAATCACAGATCATTGAAAAACCAATGATTCTCTTTTAATTATATGCTCGTGTTTCTTTTAATTCCTTTTGCCTTTTTGCTCAACATCATTTTTTCAAGCTGAGTTATATTACTCAGTAATTTATCGAACATAATACTAGAGTTATTTTTATCCTGGATCCAGACACTTACATTATGATTATAGTTAATCACACTTGTTAAGTGTATATTGTTCTAAGTACTTAAGTCTTTCCATATTTCTCAGAGTTCTAAATGCTCTTTTGAAGGATGCCTTTTTTTTTTCTTTTCCTCTATGAATTCTTCAAGGTCTTCTTCATTTCTAATTGTCTAACTGTGTCTTTTGTTTTCAAAATGCTGAGATTTGCTGAGAAACTGTTTCTAGGATTGGGATATTTTTTTGATTTCATTTGTTATGTTATACATTTTTGTTCATGTGAACTTTTAAAAATATAAGAGCTAATGATGTTTTCAACAATTGATACCTTAATTCTGTTAGATATATGTATAGGCTTATATATGTGCATGTGTGTATACAAACACATGTACACATACATGTAAATACCTCCAATGATGTTTTGAAGATTTGTCCAAAATTGCATTGGATGAAAATGAACGTTTTCCTTTGTTTTTGTTATTATCTCTACTATTTAACTTGATACTCTGTCCTATAATGTACTCATTCAAATTTGTTTGTGCCATTTAATATTTTCAGAAGCTATATATAACTCCCATTTTCAAATCTTTTAATTTGTCCTCAGTTCTTTTTATCTCTCTGAACTTTAATTTTCCCATCTCTAAAAAAGGAGTGATAATAGTTTCTACCTTATAATGTGGGGGTGAGGAGGTATCTACACCAGTTTGCAACACTAAAGTCAGGTATCATTGTTATTTTAATTCTTTTTGTAACTTTTTTGCTAACACATATTTATTAATTCCCTATATTAGGTGGCAGCTAGGCGATTCAATGTGTTGACAGACAGGCCTAAAGATGGGAGTCCCTGGGTTCAAATCTGCCCTCAGAAACATCATGCATGAATCTGGACAAGCCACTTAATCCCCATTTCCTAAACCTTACCATTCTTCTGCCTTGGAATCAATGCACAATATTGAATCTAAAACAGAAGCTAAGAGTTTGAAAAAAAAATCCTATACTACTTTTTCAAATCTTTGACTCAAGTTACCCATTTAAATGTCACCTCTGAAATTTCTCATATTATGAATATTATTGCTTCTGATGTTATTTTGATGTGACATTCATATTCATAAATACGAATGCATATACATACACAAATACTCAATGGATACACACACACATAATCTTCTGGGATCTCCCCTTCAATATGATTGTCTTTTTCATAAAACTTATTGTCTTTTAAGAATTTCTAGCAATTTTGTTTGTATTCAGTGTTTCAATTGTGATTCTTTGAAGAGAATCTTGATTAGTCAGACTCCCTTGTTGCCATAGAGATTTTGCACCAATGTTATCTGATTTTTAAAAAATTATTTTATTTCATTTCTACACGTTAATATAATGAATTTATCTACTTCAGGCCTACACCAATATTTTAAAATGCCAAGGGGTGAACTTACATTTCCTAACCCTGGCAGTTGAGCATAATATGTGCTAGCATTTTGGTCGAGGCAAGAAAATGATCCTAGGAACAGCATACCTCTGCTATCTGAGAATCAACCTAGCTAATTAAGGAATATCGTCTCCGTAGTAGACCAGACACAAGATGATGCTTTTTTGAAAAGCCACAGCAACCCATAAAACAAAGGGAAAAATGACTTTCAGTTCTGGCCAAACCCCTTCTACTTCTTCTCCTACAATTATGGGAAAATATAGTAAAAACAGAGAGGATAGTAGGTGTCTCAATTGATAGTCAGTCCTAGGGAGAGGAGATCCTAGGTTCAAGTTTGGCCTTAGACATTTCATAGCTGAGTGACCCTGGACAAGTCACTTAACCCCAATTGCCAAGCAATTACTTCACTTCTGCCTTGGAATTGATTTAAATAAAAAAGAAAAAGAAGAAAAGAAGCAAAAAATACCAACATTTTAGAGTATATAAATTTTAACTTAGGAGACACCTATGTGGTTCAGTGGATAAAGCTCTGGGACAGGAGTCAGAAAGACCTGAGTTCAAATCCAGATTTAGGCATTTACTAGTAGTGTGACCATGGACAACTCATTTATCCTCTGTTTGCCTTAATCCACTGGAGAGGGAAATGGAAACCCATTCCAATTGCTTTACCAAAAAAAAAAAAAAAAAGACACCACAAACAATGTAGTCCATGGAGTCACAAAGAGTTAGATATGACTAAACAATTGAATAAGAAATATTTACTTAGATGTATAAATAGGTGATCAAAGTCCAATGAAAAACAAATTGAAATATTATTGGAAATACTAAATCACAGCAATTTGGACATTTTCACTAATACAAGAATGTTCAAGTGAAGCAGGAGGTTACCTTAAAATTTTAATTCAGAGAATATAATAAAGGAATCAACAAGAGTTTGTTTCATATTATCCCCAAAGACCATAAGAAAGGTTATTTCAAGGTACACAGTATTCTCACTCTTTGTAGTGCTCAAGTGAATAAATAAAAATAACTTCATGCAAATTATAGAAGTTTATATTCCAATTGTTGCAATATGAATAAAACGGAGACATTATAAACAAAATATATCAAGATATACTAAGTAAAACAAAACAAAAGTACAATTTTTTTTTTTTACTGTGTGACTTCTGCTGTGGTGGGCACAGAGAGCAAAAATATGAAAATATGTTAGGAAACCATATTTCAATTTAAGAAATGCAGGAATTCAAAGCCTTGTCAACTACTCAGAATCCTACTGAATACAAATCATGACTACTTTGCTCAAGAAAAAAGTCATATCATCCTATACATGGATGAAAACTGAGAACTAAAAAATGAAATTGAGTACATCTTAATGGAGTGAAAATGACTGGTTTGGGAGTCATATTGAACTAGTTGTCTAAGTGCAGTAGAAATAATAACTCATTAGAGCAAAGGTCAAAAGTGACACTAAATTAGAAGACAAGATGAAGATCAGAAGATACTGAGTAAAATTATAGCAGCTATAACCTGACCTATTCAAGCAAACTATTGATGTGGGAAAATGATAGAATGGGAGTTGGTAAAGATACTGTCTTTGGTTATCACCATGTTATAAAGAAGTCTGACTAATCAGTTGGCAAAATGAAGACACCAATAAATAAATACATAAATAAAAAACCCTGGAAACTACCCAAGTTAGTGAACACTCACTCCATCTTGCCAAGAAATAAAAAACAATGGGAAAATGGAAGAAGATTATGACCAATGTCACCCCACAAAAGACAGAAAAACAGTGCTGGGGGAATGATTTCACAGATTTCCAGGGAACTCCCAATTTAGGCAGATAATTCTGAGAGGATTTGGTGATGATACTGAGAGAAAATCACCAAAAAGACAGAAAATGGAATAGACTTTTAAGTATTTCTGTTTTCTATTTTCATTATCAACATTAGCGGAAAGACTATACTTGAATTCTAAAATCTCCTCATCTCATGTGCTACATTAGAAATACAATTAGTAAAATTATAATAAAATAATGTGAAATGAAATTTTTAAATTTATCAAAACACACCCTAGAAAAAAAATCCAGACTAAAGGTGACATAATTTTAAATATATTGACCACATCATTTTATAAGATAACTTATGAAGGAGAAGAGTTATTTTTCAAAAAAAAAAAAAAAAAAGAAGGGGAAAAATCACAGGTAAGCTATTGCCCGAATTGGCCATAAAATTGTCTTCATCGGATATCAAGTTATATACCTACTTTCTAATCTTTATAGAAATCTTTACATGGTTGAGATGCATACATACTGAGAGTTCCCTTTATTAAAATATGAGAATAGAACAAACAAGCTTTCACATATTATTTTCTATAGTATACTATGTCCTCAGTCACAAAAAATGACTTACAGGTCTAAGGAATATTATTTCATGATACCCATTGCTATGTTGAACTGCTAGCACAAAATGTCATAATTTTTGTCCTCCAAAAGAGTTGACCAAGCATAAGTGAAAATTATAAAATAATTCCTTGACAAATTAAATGAGAGGATTAACTGTTTAACAAGCATCTAAATATCAATGGCAAGTGAAGCAGAAAAATGTGTTTATTGTAATAGAGAAGTTCCAATGCCCTCTACAAGTGGAAAAGGGATTCTTTATAGATAGTGAAGTGCTCCCAGTTTAAAAATGCCACCACTCTGTATCAAGCCCAAGTGTATTACATGAAATAGTAAGGTAGTACAACTAAAAATAATAATAATAATAACTGATCTACTAGAAAAGTCAAATGAAAGATTCTTCTTCTGCAAGCTGAAACAGGTAATTGAATGGGAAATAAATCCATTCAATTATTAACTAAGGAAATATATCAATTGATTAACAATTATCAAGTATCTACTTATGTCAGGCACTGTGCTAAGCAAGGAAGATACAAAAACAGGAAAAAGACAGTCCCTGCCCTTAGAGAGATTATCCAAGTCAGACATTATAGATGGATAATAAACTAAGCCAAGAAATGATTAAGATGAAAAAAGAAGGGCAGCTGGGTAGCTCAGTGGAGTGAGTCAGGCCTAGAGACAGGAGGTCCTAGGTTCAAACCCGGCCTCAGCCACTTCCCAGCTGTGTGACCCTGGGCAAGTCACTTGACTCCCATTGCCCACCCTTACCAATCTTCC
>NC_058131.1:216141170-216224275 GCF_016433145.1 Gracilinanus agilis
AAAAAAAAAGATAAAAAAAGAATGATGAATTCCATTTATGACCTTGCAAAGTGCTCCATAATATTCAGGGCAACAGTTCTTGTTGTAACAACTAAAAACAAACAAATAAATAACTGTACATTGTTTGCATGATATCTGGAAAAATGGTCTATGAATGTCATAGATTGCAGGGGAGCAAATTATTAATATGAGAAATTAAGAGAAACATGAAAGTATTTGTATAAATCAATTCAGAGTAAAATAAACAGAACCAAGAGAATAATATCTACAAGTTATTCAAAAAATGGAAATGGAAAGAAAAAGAAATAGATATCTAAGTGACTGAAAACTAGTGAAGGTCTCAGAAGAGAGATAAAGAAACATAAATACCTCCTCATAGCAGAGAAGCAGGTGTCTACTGTACTAAATATTGTATATGTTTTTGTATGTGGTCAATCTTTATTATTGTTTTTCTTAATTTGTTTTTCTAAAGGTCATAATATAGAGTTGAAATCACTGGAAAAAAAGAGAAAGGGCTTCAATATAGTATTTTCAAACACAGAAATTGCACCATATGTTTAATTATCCCAAATTGCCCCAACCTTAAAAAAAAACATTCTTTTCTCTAAATTACATGTTCAACATATGAAACATATTTAGATATTTTAGGACTTTGAAGAATCTGTGATCTCTTCAAAGTTAATAATCTATCCAATATGAAAACCAAGAATTACCAGAAGTGAAGGCTGGTTTTCAAAGAGGAAGAACTTAAGACCTAATTGCCAACTTTTCCTCTACTCTGAAGAAAACAAGAGAGTTCCAGGAAAAAAAGAAAAAAAAAGCTTCTACTTCTTCTTCATTGACTTCCTTAATGCTTTTGACCATGTGGATCACAACATATGTACTAAGACCTCTAAGAGATGGGAGTCCCAAATCATTTTACTTATCTCCTGAAGAGCTAGTACACAGGTCAAAAAGCAACAGTTAGAACTGAATAAAGAATAAATGATCAGGGGGGCAGCTGGGTAGCTCAGTGGAGTGAGAGTCAGGCCTAGAGACAGGAGGTCCTAGGTTCAAATCTGGCCTCAGACACTTCCCAGCTGTGTGACCCTGGGCAAGTCACTTGACCCCCATTGCCCACCCTTACTAATCTTCCACCTATGAGACAATACACCGAAGTACAAGGGTTTAAAAAAAAAAGAATAAATGATCAGTTTAAGATTGTAAAAGAAATAAAATAAAGCTGTATATCATCACTTTATTTTATTTATTTATTTTATGAATAACAATATTTATTTTATTTATTTAACTTATATATAGAGGACAGCATGTAAAATGCTATACTGGATGAATCAAAAGCTAGAATTAAGAGAAATATTATCAATCTCAGATATGCAGGTGATATCACCCTGCTGGCAGAAAATGAAGAAGAATAAAGGACTTTCTTGCTGGGGGTGAAAGAGGAGAGTATAAAAGTGATGAAGCTTAACTTGAAAAATCCAAGATTTTGGCAACTGGTCTCATTTCTTTCTGGCAAACATAAGGAAAAGAAATGGAATCAGGGTTAGACTTTATGTTCTTGGTCTCAAAGACCACTGTAGACAGTGACTACAGCCATGAAATTAAAAGATCCTTGCACTGTGGAAGAAAAATTATGAGAAATCAATTCAGCATACTAAAAAGCAGTAACATCACCTTACCAACATAGGTTCTTATACTCAAAGCTATGGTTTTTCCAGCAGTAATATATGGCTATGAGAGTTGGAGTGTATAAAGAAAGCAGAGTGGCAGAGAATCAATGCTTTGGAGTCATGGTGCTGGAGAAGACTTTTGAGAGTTCCTTGAATAGGAACAACATCAAATCACTTAAAGAAATTAATTCAGACTATTCATTGGAAATTCAAATACTAAGAATGAAACTTAAATACTTTGGTGACATAATAAGAAGACAGGACTCACTGGAAAAAAAACTGTTGTTGACAAAGGCTGAAGGCAAAAGAAGAAGAGGGTGTTAGAGGTTGGTGCCATGGAGGCAATGAGCATAAGCGTGGACAGACTTTAGGAGTTATTGGAGGACAGAAGGACCTGATCTATATGGTCCCTAAGGTCACAAAGAGTCAGACATAATTAAACAACTGAAAAACAACAAAATCAGGGGGCCCATACTTGGAAAAGGCATATGATTTATATTAAAGTAAAATAATGTTAAAAGATTAAGTAATAGTAACTTATACTCCTCAGAAATAAAATATAAAATGTTTTTATGGAGCTTAGAACCTAAAAGAAAGGCTCAAAGGAGTTCGGTTAGCCAGCTCTCATTTTCACATTAGTATACTTATATTTATCAGATTAGCTAATTATTACTTTAGAAGCCTGAAGCAGTCTACCCCAGAAGAAAAGAGTTACGAAGGCCTGAGGGAGATTTAAGGGGAGAAAAGAGAAAGGAAACAAGTATTTGTTAATAGTCAGTTATGTGTCACATACTGTATTAAGCTCTTTATACATTATCTTACTTAATCGCCACTTTACAGTTGAGGAAAACCAGGAATATAGAATTAAGTGATTTACTAAGGGTCACACAGCTATTGAGTGTCTCTATCATGATTTGAACTGAGGTAAGGGAAAGAAATAAGGATTATACAGCACCTACTATGTGCTAGGTGATGTGCTGTATGGCTTTTTACAAATAATACCTTGTTTCTCACAACAAAATTAAAAAGTAGGTATTCTTATTTTCCCTAATTTACAGTTGAGATAACTGAGATTTTAAGGGGCTTGCTCAGTGCCTCACAAGCATCAATTGTCTGAGGCAGACTGGCATAAATAGGTGCTTAATAGATACTAAATTAATTGAATTAATTGAGTCCATGTTTGAACTCTAGTCATCTGAACTCCAGGCCTAATACTACATTTCCAGGCAGCTGGGAGCTGCTAACCAACTTTTTGCATTTCATTTTGTTTTGTTATTTGGGGGAGGAGGTGTAGAAGAGAAGAAAAAGGATGGAGGGATGTGAGATAGTTGGCAAATAAAGGAAATGACTATGAAGAGAAGATCCAAGTAGCCTTTGGGCAGGGAGGGAAACCACTAGGCTGTAGGCCTGAACTGTCTTTGCCTGCTAGGCTGGAATTTTTTTTGATTCCAGTACATGCCTTTGCATGTCAATGAGAAGAATCAACAAACAAGAAGAGACTCATTCCTCCCCTTTGGCTCAAAGAACCTTGGCTCTAACTCTTGTAGTCCAAGTCACTAGGAGAAGATTGGGGTATGGGGGGAGGGGAAGTGGAAACTGCATAAACTAACAGGAACAAAAAATTTTAATGCTATGTGAACACATTCAGATATGTTTTAAAATTGACTAATGACTCTGAGTTATAAGGCCTTAAAAATAATAAATTAGAAAATTACAATTACATTTTTTTAAAAAAGCAAACAAAAGAGAGATGATTCTTTCTCCTTGTAGCCCAAGAAGGGGTTACATATTTGAAGATGAAAATTCTTGTTTCCTCTTACTATGTAGCATTGTACCCCCTTGAGGGCAGAAATAGAAGACATCATTCCTTTATTTGAGAGTTATGAAAATATTTGCCTTTCTCCAAATCGGCAGTCTTCCTACCATTTTCCATGATTTTTTTCTCCCTTTGTTTAATATTTTGTTTTATTTTCTTCCTTTTGGTCAGATGTAGTTATTTCATTCTTTCCTTTTTTTATATTTTCCTTATAATTTCCCTCATTCATTCTTTTCCTTCCTTTGTTTTATTTAAATACTCAGTTAAAGGGAGATATCATAAGCAAATTAGAACAGGGAACATGTTACCTATCAGATTTATAGATAGAGGAAGAATTTATGAATAAACAAGAGATAGAAAGAATTGTGAGAAGTAAAATAGGAAATATGACTATATTAAATAAAACAGATTTTATACAAATAAAATTAATGTAGCCAAAATTAGAAGGAAAGCAATAGTTTGAGGGGAAAAATTATAGACAGTTACTTACATAGTGATATCATATCTAAACTATATAAAGAACTATGTCAAATATATAAGAGTTATTCCTCAACTGATAAAAAGGCAAAAAATAATTTTTAAAAATTAATTCAAAGCTATATATAATTATGTGAAAAAAGCTCTAAATCATTATTAATTAGAGAAATGCAAATCAAAACAACTGAGATATCATTTCATACCTATCAGATAGACTAAAATGATAAAGGGCAAAATGGTAAATGTTAGAGGGGCTTTGGAAAAATGGGGACACCAATACACTGTTGGTGGAATTGTGAACTGATCCTACCATTTTGGAGAGCAATCTAGAATTCTGCTGAAAGAGTTACAAATCTATAAATACCTTTTGACTTAGTAATACCAATATTATGTTTATTTCCTAAGAAGGCCTAGGCTTTTACAGAAATTACTTAGATAGGAAAACAGTATAATAATAGTTAAAAAGCACAGTGAAGAGAGTGCCAAGTCTTGAGTCAGGAAGATTAAAGTTAACATCTGATCTCAGATACTACTTGCTGTGTGACCTTGGGCAAATCACTTCACCATGTTTGCTTCATAAGCTAAAGAAGGAAGTGGTAAATCATTACTATATCTTTGCCAGGAAAATCCCAATGGGTCTGAAAAAGAATTAGAACTGACTGAAAAAACTAACTATACACCAAAAAAACAAAAAACACTGTATAATCTATTTATTATATATACATAGTGTAGTGTCTTTTATTTTAGTTTGAAACCCTACATCACAATGCATATTTTTAATACTGTTTATATGAATACACATATATATGAATATGTGTATGTTTGTATACATCTATGTGTATGCACATCTGTGTATACATATATGTGTGTATATACATATATATGCATATATATATATATATAAATTATGATCTTATAATGTCTGGTTAGAATCACAGACTTCAGAAGTGAGGGAGAATCATCAAACCTTTTTCCTTCATTTTGTAAATGAGGATATTGAATGTCAGAGAGAGAGAGAGAGAGAACTTGAGTTAGTAAATGGCAGAACTCAATCCAAACCTCTTGATTCCAAATGTAGTCAGTGCTCTTTCCACTCCACAACACACTGACTCCATACTGCCAGTAATAAAGTTCCAGCAAGGTTAACTTATTAGCTTCTGCAGAATAGAATAGAATGGCTGCAGTGTTTGCACAAATGGTTGATATTTTAAATTCAAATTAGGTAGCATACATGTTGTATAATGATGTGAAAAGAGATGAGAAGGTAAATCCTATCTGAAAAGGAACATGGACAATTAGAGTGAAATGCTATATGGTACCAGCAGACTGAATGAAATGCCTTACAATGATCTACCATAAAGGTAGGGTCATTGGGCGCCAATTTAAACTAACTTCATCTAAAAGGAATCCTCACCTGCTATATGAAGTAGCAAGTGGAAACCCGCAGTAGCAAAGATAGTAAAGTGTTCAAAGGTAAATTCCTGGTAGGAGAATGTGATCAAGGGATTGATAATTGATGGTTCCTGGACTAGTTTTTGTTGTTGTTTAGTTTTTCAAAGGGGTGGGTATTTCATTGAATTTTTATGCCAGTGAAATGTCACCATAAATGGTTTTGAATCTGCTACACATAGAAATCAGTACCAACTAAACTGGGAAACCTCAAAACCTCAGGAAAGCCTTTTCTTGTTCAGTGATTTTCATTATGTAGTGTTTTTTTTTCCCACATAGACCTCGATTAAATATGTAACTGGGTTTAGCTCCCCTAAAGTTGAATAGCCATTAAATCCTCACTCATTCCTTTCCTTTCCTTCCTCTCTAGAGGCTCAAATAATTTCCACATCCTCCATAAGGCCCTAGAGATCAGAGGGTTATATATTTAGAGCTGGAAGGGACTTTAAAGGTCATCCAAGAGAACAAAATCACTGATGACATCATAGATTTAGAAGTGAAAAAGACTTTAAAAAACATATATGATTATACATATAAGACTACAAAGATTCTCTGGAGACCATCTAATACAATCTTCTCATTTAGACGATAACCCTCCTGAGGGAATGTGTCTTTTGCCTCTTTTTGTATCTGTTGTGGTTAACACAGTGCCCAGTGCATAGTAAGCACTTAATAAGTTTATTGAATTGAAATGAATTTTACAGATGAAGACACCAAAATCTAGAGGGGCCCAAAGATACCTAATAGGCATAAATAGAAAAACACATAGCCAGGATTTCTGTGCAAGCTTTTTTTTTCCCCCCATTCTATCTAGATGCCTTTTACATACCCTTAGGTCTTTTGATTCTAGCTCCTTTGAAATACAACTTTTCTTTTTGGTTTGTTGTTGTTTCAGTTGTAATTTCAATTTTCATTTCCTACCCTAGCTCATTTTATAGAAGAGGAAACACAGGCAAACAGGCTTAAATGACTTGCTAAGAGTCACACAGCCAGTAGGTACCTGAGGTTAGGTTTGAACTCTGTTCTTCCTGACTTCAGGCCCTGCTCTCTATCCACTGGGCCACCTACCTGTCTAATTTAGTAATTCATAGGATCATAGCTTTAGACCAAAAACATACCTCAATGACTACCTAGTCCAGCCTACCTTACTAAGTCCTCACAGGAAGAAACTGAGCTGCATGAATGCAGTTTCATGACAAATGTCATATAGGGTATAAACCATCTATAATCTCTCTCTCTCTCTCTCTCTCTCTCTCTCTCTCTCTCTCTCTATATATATATATATATATATATATATAGTTATATATATATAGTTATTCAGTTGTTTTTTAGTAGTGTCCAATTCTTCAGGGTTAATTTTGGGAAATATACATATATACATATATATATATATATATACACATATAATAGCACTGTGATTGGTATCTAATAACTGATCAATAGGTGCTTATTCATTGACAGGATTAGGGTTTTTTTTTCTATTAACTATATCTAAAATTATGAAGTGAAAGAAAAATCAGTCTGTTTGGCAATTTCACTCATAAACATTTCTGAGAATATACTTTGAGTTTGTGGGGTTTGTTTAGTTTGTATTTATTGATATCTACTGTGTCAAAACAAAATGTATCAATAAAAATATTTTAAAGTACTATTTCATTCATTATTCACTAAATCATACCATATGTTTTTTTAAAAAAACAAATTATAAAAGTGATTTGTTGAAGATTTTTAATTGCATTAATATTTAAGGCATTAAACATCTTGCTGGTCCATAAAATATCCCCCTACTTGTTAATTTCCTAGAGATTCTAAACCTGACAGCAAGTGAATGTATTCACTCTCTTAAACAAATGTCAGTTTTCACTGAGATTTTTACTTGTTTTTTACATGTACGTAATGTTTTTCAGAGGTGTTTTAATTGGCCTCTTCTCAATTATTCTATAGAGGATTACTCACTTTGAAATTTTTCATGGTTTCTTTCTCTCCTCTTCCTAGAGGGAAGGCCATACTGCACCAGGTCATCAGATTACACGCAATTTTGTGTTTCCATCTTTTTTTTCTTCAATAAGACCTTACCATTTATATAAGAATTCATCCTAAGTATTTGTTCCAAGGATTAAAAGTGATAAGAGCTAACCAACTGGGGGCAAGTGACTTACCCAGGTTCACCCAGTTAGCAAGTATACCTGTGGGTGAAGGTTCTTTGTTTTGTTTGTGTGTGTGTGTGTGTGTGTGTGTGTGTGTGTGTGTGTGTGTGTGTGTGTGTTTTAAAACTCATATTCCACCTTAGAATCAATACTAGGGATTCCTTCTAAGGCAGAAGAATGATAAGGGCTAGGTGGTTGATGGAGTTAAGTTCCTTACCCAGGGTCACACAACTAGGAAATGTCTGAGGACAGATTTGAAGCCCGGACCTCTCACCTCTAGACCTGGGTCTCTAGCTACCAAATTACCTGCCCCTGTTTTGTGTTTTAACTGCAGCATATGTCTAAATAATTTTAAATAAATTTCAGTAAAATGTATCATACACTGGGACACAGTATGTTCCAAATTAGTTGGGAAAAGTTGAGGATATGGGGTTCAGGTGATACATCTATTCCAAGAACCTCCTACTTTATAGTCACAATACTTTTAGAAGAAGATTAATGAAGTAAAGCTTCTATGGGCGAGAAGGGACTTCTTGAACAGTTCCACTCTCTTGAAGACAAGATCAACGCACACATGTGGTCCTGGAGCTGGGTGAGTCACAAGGGACTAAGCCATGGAAAGCAGCAATTTTTTCCCCACCATTATGACTATGAACTATTTGGATGTGGCAGGTATTTGTAATGAAAACAGCTGCTTCTTTTGCCTCCAGATGTATTTTCTCCCAGAGTCAATTCAAGCTCTTGGTGGGGGTACCATAAGACACAAAGCTTATATAGATTCCTGATATGTATACAAGTTGGCTTTTAGGAAATTGGAGAAAAACAGGGGAACCATCTCTTTTACAACCCCATGTTCATTTGTCATTTGAAAGTTGGTAGGGCTACAAGTTTGGACAATAATATAGGTTCTTTGACATGGAAGGAATGGGAAAGTGAGAATCAACAGTGAGAGAAAATATTCCCTCAATATTTTTAAACTCCTCTATGTATTCTGTGCTATGTATTCTACTCTTTCGGGGGTAGTGATTATGTTTTTTCTTTTTTTCTCTTTTTTTTTTTGGCATTCTCTTTATAAGGTGAATAAAAAGTTGTCCTCTATCTATTATATATTAAAACTTTGAATGCTTGTATAGGAACTGGAGACTGACTCTCATGTGTGAATTCCACATCTGTGAATATATTTTGAATTTATAACATTTGAAGAGGGAAAAAACAAATTGAATAAATATGGTTTGGGGACCACTCCAAGATTAAACCCAATCTGTATAAACCAAGAACTTTTTAGTTCTGGGCCATGGGTAACATGAATTATTATTGGTAGTATTAGGAAAAAGATTTGGGATTCTTATACTGTATGATTATAGGGTAGGGGAAATATATGAGGATATATCAAAGTAGATATAATTTTTTGTGTGTACTTATAGCTTACATAATGAAAAGAAGAATATAGTTTAGTAATCCTGATTCAATTCTAGTCTCTCAAAGGAAGATTCATTACATGACTGATTTAACTTTTTTTCTGATCATACATTTCCTCATTGATCATCTATTATATATGGCATGAAATCAATGAATCCCCAAACTTTCTTTATTTAAAGTCCCAATGGGAAACATTTGGTTGAATTATATATATATATATATATATATGTGTGTGTGTGTGTGTGTATATATATATATGTATATATATATATATAAGGATACCTCTTTCAAAGATGAGTTAGTTTTTAAAGTTCCAGTTATGCAAAGCAATAATAGCTTTTTCTTCAGAATAGGGGTCAGACTTGTGATTAATACTGGAGGCAGAAACCCTTTTCTTGAATTCCTGGATCTTACCCACAAAAAGATTCCTAGTTACAGCTCTGTTTGTATGGCCTCCAAAGATTCCTCAAATGGCTTTCAGAAATTCCCACCTAACATTGGCAGATGTCGCTTTCACTTTCCTGTGGATCTCCACAGTTAGAGTTCTTAAAAGTTTTTGCTCACCCATGTTTCAGCCTCTTTCCCCCAGCTGATATTACTGAAGCATGTTCATTAAATGGATATAATAACTTTCTATCTTTTTAGTGAAATTTGACATCTGATTATTATTAATGTCTTCCCTGGAAAAGAGGTCTCCTAGAGACATGAGGCCTAGGTTATTGTGATTCCTTCAGGGTTTGATCCTACTGATTTTTACAAAGTGACAAAGTACTTTACAATCATATCATCTGAACCTTTTAATAACCCTATGAGGGAACAGAGACTGGAAAAGATTAAGGGTCACACAGCTAGGAAGCAAAATTTGAACTGAAATATTTCTGACTTTACATCTAGCACTCTATTTACTAAACCACTAAGCTATACATAGCTAATATGCTACCTCTAAGCCCCCTATTCTTTTCCCAGAATAAAAATCTTGATTTCTTTTAGCTAAGTTTATTTGACATGGTTTTTATGTCCCCTTAATTTATTATACTTCTAAATGTGCTTCAGCTTATATATTTCAGGATAGAAGGGTTTTCAGAGGCCATCTTGTCCAAACTCAGCTGCACACAAACCCCCCTGCATTTTACAGATTAGGGAATAATTTATTATGGGGATGAATATGTTTTTTTTTTTGTTTCACTACCTAGCAAATGATAGAAGTTCTAACTTTGTAAAATAACAATTAAGAACAAAAATAGCTATTAGAACAAAAAAAATAGTGAACTCAGACATTCACATTTCCATTGAAATATAACACTAAGCCTTAAATGTATCCAAACTCAAACATTAATAAACTTCACTGGTATTTTGTGTTTTTCCAAGGCCATCAGGATGAGGACTAGAGGGGACAAGAAGGCTTATGGGGCCAAAAACACAGATTTAAAAAAGGGATTAAAAACTATAGAATAAACATAGTTAATATGGAAATATGTTTTGTATGACTTCACATGTAAAAAGGGTATCATATTGCTTGCCTTCTCAGTGGACAGAGGAAGGACTACAATGGGGGAGAGAATTTGGAATGAAAATGTATTTAAATGAATGTTAAATATGAATGAACAAATAAATGAATGAATGAATGAATGAATGAATGAATCATGGCATACTCTTCTCTATTTATAAAGATGAAATTACTGAAGCATCATCAGAAAAATGAATATTTCCCATTGGTACTAATGAGTTATGCTGAGTTGTTCACATTCTCTGGGCTTGTCTTGGCCCTTAAATATTGAATCTTTTTTTCCTATCATTCAAATATTTATTATTTAGTAAACCAGGGACAAAATGAAATTCTTTTGTTGATTTGTAGGTTGTAGATTTTTATCCAATCTCTTTCAAAGATGAGTTAGTTTTTAAAGTTCCAGTTATGCAAAGCAATAACAGCTTTTTCTTCAGAATAGGGGTCAGACTTGTGATTAATACTGGAGGCAGAAACCCTACCTTCAATGTCACTGCTCAAGGATTTGTCTCCCTCCCATAACTATGACCTTGGCCTTTTAGCTTCCCAACCTCTTCTAGTAGAGGAAAGTATTATAAATTTGTAAAAAGATGGGACCTTAGTAGTCAAGTCCAATGACCTCACTTAACAGATGAAGGAACTAAAACCCAGTGAAAGATCTTCCCCAAACCCTCGAGCAAGTGGCTAGGTGGCTGAGGAGTCATTAAGAGCATCATATCATTAATAATTGACATATCTTAGCACCAACAAAAATGACCAGTCCAAGAACTAAAGGGTCATCATTTGGTGGCATCCATTAAGATCAGCAGAAAGGCCACTTTATTGAGTACAAGGAAAAAGTATGACTTAGAAAAATATCTTTCTACAAGGATTATTTTACCATCTGAATACAGTTTATTCCTGGTTCAAAATTTTTGTCTGTTACCTGACTCCTAAGAAAGACTGTCTTCTCTGACTATTTGGGTTCTTTCTTCCTTAATTCCAATGCTTACTGATGTTTCTTATAGAAATGTCAAAGCTGGAAGGGAGCTTAGAAGTTACCTAGAGAACTAGATATAACCTGTTGCAAAGGGTTATGAAGGCAGTTATAATAATGGATGTAAACCATTCAATGGAGCTGTCCAGCAGTACCTCAGTAGTAGTTCTACTGCATTGCCCCTTCTATACCATGGGACCTTCCATGCATCTTGCTAATGTGTCCAGGTTTCAGGCAGATTGATTGTCTGTGATGAGATATGTGAGGAATCTAGCCATATCTTATATCAGCAAAGTCCTCCTGTAGAAGGACCTTGATGAAGATAAAGTGTACCCCAGTTCTATCTCCTACCAGCCCCAGTGCTATCATGACATCGAGGCAGCTATGAAGCCCTAGAGTGCAATGTAAATGTTCTCCTTCAATAAAATCTACAGATGATCTCCAGCTTGCATCATCTCTCTCCATGTTTTATAGTATCTCTCCTTTTTTTCTCTGGTCTCTTATTTCATTTCGCCTGGATCCACAGTTACCACAAAATGTTACTAGATTTCATCTTTCTCCTACTAGCTAGAGACTTTATTCAGTGGCTTCCCTATGACATCAATAGTCACCAAGATGCTAATCTCCTGGGTGAATGAATATACATGAATTTCTGTTTAACACTTCCCCTATAGGAAATGATCCTAATTTGTTAGAATATGGTGGGATGCTTTAGGTCAAGGAGAGTAATTCATTGAATCAGGCTCAACTTTAGCCATTTCCTGGTGATAAGAGGCTATTAATGAACTATTGCTGGATCATACTTAGTTAATAGCCCAGCATCAGCACAAGGAGTGGAGTAGCACTGAAGTACAGTCATTCAGAATGAGACAGGGTAGTGAAAGCTGGAAATAAGTGGACCTGAATCAGAGCAATAGAAAGGATCAAAAATAGAAGTTATTTATAATGTTAAGATATGATGATAAGATAATTTGCAATTGTGGCCAAGGCAAGAACTTAGGAATCATAAAATACATTCAGTATTGGGTACTACACTGTAGGAGAGTTAAGACAAGCCTAACATCTTCTAGATTTAATCTCAATTCCCTCATTTGAAAATAAGGTATGCATAATATTTTTTTTGGAGGGGGGAAGGATTGGGTTATAAGATTCCTAAGACCCCTTCTGGCCTGAAACATATGAAGTGAGACCCATCCAGAAAAGGATGAATAGCTTGGCAAAGGGATTTAAAATAATCTCATATAAGCAATGGGAAAATAGGATTAACTCTCCCCTAGTCTATTTTTAGCTAAACAAATCAAGAACTTAAAGTATCCCTACTTACACTAAGTATGAGAGTTCCAAGTCACTAGAGTAAGCTCACACCTCCAAAGGTCACTGCCCCCCCTCCCTCCACCCCCACACCCCACAGTGCTAGGCAAATTAAAAGACTGTGATTGGTTCCCATAAAGTGGGGGAGCAAAAGGAAGTAATATCAAGAAAACTGCTTTAAAAAGGTCAGCTGGAGGATTCAGTCATTCTCTCTGTGTTGGTGAATGAGACTGGAGGAAGAAACTCTTTCCCTGGATCTTGTCAGCTTGAGGTGGTGAGTGGAGTGATTCCTTCCTTGGTTCTTAGGTGAAGAGACCCTCTCTGCCCATTGGCACTTTGGTGGGACACTCCTTTCAGCATGAATTCTGGTAGATTATTAGCATTCTTAACCTTCTGTGAACTGAAGGTTCTCTACAGATTCTTCAGTATATCCTGGCTCTTTGGATTTCAGCTTCCTAATTAGGACTTTGGATTCTGGTGAGATTTACTTTCAGATTCACATTTGAGGTCTGGAGACATTAGGATTAAATTTTGGGTATTTGTACCTAGGCAGTATTTTCTGTCTCATTATCTACATTTTTCCACTTTTACTCTTTCTACCTCTTTGTAAATAAAGCTGCTAAAAGTCCTTTTGACTTAAGCTGTAATATTTTTAAATCCGGGACCACAATATTACTTTAGAATTCTTATATTTAGCATAAAACCCAAATTGAAATTCTTACAACAACCAGATGAAAAAAACTAGAAACTCTAACCTCAGGGCAGGTTGGGATGAAGATAGAATGATTAGGTAGTAACATTATAATTGTTGTGTAGATCTATAGGGGAATAAGAGTCATAAAAAGCTGAATTAAAATCTTTCCTCACTTTCTAGCTGTGTGATCCTAAGCAAGTCACTTAACTTCTATTTCTATCTCAATATCTTTTCAGGGTTGTTAGGTGGATAAAATCAGATTTTTTTTTGTTTGTTTTTTGTTCTTTGGTAAAGCAATTTACAAACTACAAAACTGTACAAATATTAGGTAGCATTATTTTCCTCAAATAAAATATATATATATATATATGTATATATATATATCTAACAACCAGAGCTTTAAAAAAATGTAATGGCTGCCTTGAATAATACTTAGTTTACTGTCATTGCAGATCTTCAGGTGGAGATTGGTGAGGTGTGTGTAGTATTTGTTAGAACACTAACAGAGGGAATTCATGCTTCAAATAGTCTAAACAAATGGCTCCTGAGGTCTCTTCTAACCCTGGGAGTCTGATGACTTCTCTAGCAGAAAATACATAAACTTCAGCATCAATATATTTTATGTTGAGGGAAAAACAATTAGTAGATTAATGAATAAAAAAAAAACTATTTATTAAGCAATTATGTGCTAAGCACTGTCCTAAGCAGGGGTCAGCAACATTTTTGGCCATGAGAGCCATAAACACCACATTTTTTAAAATGTAATTTCATGAGAGCCATACAGTGCTCACAGTGCGGGCTCCTGTTACAGCGTCTGAAAAAAAAAAATTGACTTTATGGCTCCTGCAGAAAGAGCCATATCTGGCCCTCAAAAGAGCCAGATATGGCTAGAGAGCCATACGTTGCCAACCCCTGGTCCTAAGAGATGGAGATACAATTATAAAAGAGCAAGAGAATTCCTTGCTTGTATTCTAATAGTAGAAGCTAATATATGTAGAAGAGTAGCAACATGAAGGGATATCCATTGAATGAAGAATATTTTCCAGGAATGGTAGTGTTAACCTGATTACTCTTTTCAGAGCTATAGTTGAAAAGGAGTCCTGGTTACACAATTAGCAAAATGGCATAGAGATGGCCAGAATGTGTCATGATAGCACTAAATTTAGGCAAGATAGGTTGAAATTTCAGCAATCATATTTCATTGTCAAAGGGGTGTAGTCTATGTTTCAGATGGAGGAAAAGCCAAAAGAAAATGGTGGACTGAAGATACCATGGAATGAAAATATCCAGAAAATGGTGGGCCTGGGTCAGGGAAAATAAGATAAATACTTAGCAAAGAACACAATCTCAGGGATTAAAGTCTGAGCTCTCAGCAGAGGACAAGGCTGAAATCCAAACAGTATGGCATAGAGATGGTCAGGATGAGAAAGTTAGAATGTGCCTTTTCTAAGTGAGGGATACCAGATAACTCTGTAGAGGCTTTCTGATAGAGTAGAAAGAATTCTGGGTGTGGAGTTAGAGAACTTGGGTTTAAATTCTAGCTCTCTAAAATATTGCTTGTCTCACTTTGGGCAAGTCACTTTATTCCTCATGGTCTCAATTGTCTCATGTATAAGATGAGAGGAGGTGGAATAAATTACTTCCCAAGAATTATATAATAGAGCTACAGAAGGCATCAACTCATCTAATAAAGAACAGAGGAAGAAGAGAAGAGTAATAATATTTATTGATTAGTAATGATTCCTTATTTAGGTATATTGAGGCAGGTATTTTTTGATCTGGTAAAACAGTTGTCGATTATCTTCCTGAGGCACGTATTCAAGTCATAATCTAGAACCCCTCAGACATTATTACAGACAACAACTCTCCGTTTCTGGTGATTCATTTGAAGCAAAATAACACTTTTAGGAGGAAACTGAAAACATACCATTAATGAATATGAACCCTGAGGTAAGAAACTAAAAATACCTAAAGGCCTAGGTCAGTGATGGCAAACCTTTTAGAGGGGTAGGTGATGTGAGAAATGTCCTCAGGCACCCGTGGAGAAGGGAGAGGAGCAGCCTGGCCTGACATCCCTCTGGCATTCTAGAAACTGAACTTTGACGAATTCTATGCTGGGGTGATGGTGCCTGTGCCCTCTCTGACACTCATGCCATAACTTCCCCACCACAGACCTAGATTATACTTTTTCGTTGCTGCCCATTGAAGGCAAGTGATGCAAAAGAGAAAAATATTATTTGGGGACTGAACAGTTGGCTAAGGTTGTGTCTAAGAATGAGATTTAAATTTCTGGATCACAACTTACAACAAGTTACTACAGGTTGACAGATTCATGGCCAGAGATGGAGCAAACCTAAAAAAGATTGTAAGAAAGCATTGTCCAGAAGTCTTGCAAATCTAAGCAGAAGGACTTTAAACTAAAAATGACTGGGAAAGGTGAAGCTTGCATATATATATAATTTCTCCTGATTTATATGCTAGAGTAGACTATTAACAAAAGGATGAAAAAATAGCAGATGAGAGAACTAGAGATTTTCAGGAAGCAAAATCAAAGAAAGAAGCTAACAGTAAAATCTCATGGCACAAATGTAGATATATAAATGCCCAAAATTTAGGCAATAAACAAGCAAAACTAGAGATCCTAACAAAGGAAACAGAAAGGGGGAGATGGTTTGACTTCATAGTTATTACCAAGAGTTGGTACATGAATCTCATGACGGGTTCTGTGATTCTAGAAGAATATATTTGATTTAAAAGAAACACAATAGGTAAATGTGGGAATACTATTATACATTAACAAATTAAGAAGTCATACTCATGCAAGGAAATGCAGGAAGGGGGAGTAAGGGGCAAGAACATAGCAGAGGACACTCATGTGAAGTTCAAAAGATTGAAATGGGTAGATTTTGTCACTAGAATATACTCCAGAGCATGAGTACAGAAAGAGGAACTAGAGGCACTGAGGATACAGTTCATATAAAGTAGTGCTATGGGACTTCAAATATCTGAGCATTCTCCCATTGTCTTTCTCTCTATCTTTCTCCTTAACTACCTCCTCTTTTCCCTCATGCCCCTTAGAGGAGAATATCTGATAACTATAATAGGAATTGGTTTTAAGGAAAGGGATAGAATTGGGAAGGCAGCTGGGGATAAAGTAAACCTAAGAGAGAAGTGACAATTCCATCCTATACTTGACAATAGAGAAGACAATGCTCATCTGAAATAGACTCTTGATTTTATGAAAGTTGATTTCAGAGAGTTCAGAGGAAAGATGCATAAGTTCCCATTAACTAAAGTACTTCAAGGAAAGACAGGAAGGATGGGAAACACTTAAGAATAAAATTCTGATAACACAAATGGAAACAATTCCTGTTAGAAGAAAATATAGAACTTGACTGAATAGACTAATGTAGATGCACAGGGCACCCACCAACTAATTTCAGCTTTGTGTAATATTTTATTTTTTCCCAATTATATATAAAATTTTTTATCATTTGTTTTCCAAAATTTTAACTGCAATTTTAAATAGAAATGTTCAGAAAATAGGAGCAAGAGACAGAAGATGAATATGAATGTGGATCAACATGAGTTAAAGTTATTGAGAAAAGCTAAAGACAATAAAAAAGGTTTAATTTTATTTATTCAGAGAAAAAATAAAGATAAAAGAAGTAGTCTGACTTTGCTTAGGGCAGATGGAATTAAGAAAACTGAAAACAGAATGCTGCCCAATACTGATATATTTCAATTTGCTCTACTACAAAAGAAAATGGCTTTTACACTGGAAATTATAGAACAGTAACTATTCTGTTAATAGAACAGTAACTATTCTATATAATAAAAAACTAACAAGGGTTTGATATTCAAGATAAATAAGGAGATAGTAAGAGCTGCCTTTGATCAATTCAAATATCCAGTTTGGTCCTGAAGAAATGACATATATAATTTCAGGACCAGTGTCAGGAATAGTTGAAAGATCAGAAAAAATAGGATGGATACCACAAGATTGGTTAATGGCAAATATTGTCCCACTTTCCTTTAGGAAAATAGAAAAAAAAACTGCAAACTAAAGGCTAAGGAGCTTAATTTCAATGACAGAGAAAATTCCAGAAGTGATTATTTTTAAAATAGATGCTAGATATCTAGAAATTGAAGTGGTGATTGCAAAGAACCAGCATGACTTCATTAATAACATTCCATGCCAGACTAACTTCATGTCTTTTTTTATTATTACATTACTAACATAACAGATGAGCAGAATTCTATGGATATAGTTTACATCGACTTTATTAAAGTTCTTTATAAAATATCTACTACTATTGCTGTGGAAAATTCGGAGAGATATGGATTAGATGAGAATATAATCAGATGGATTTAGAACTGATTGGTCATCTGGAATAGTTGTTAACGATTCAATGTCATGTTGGCAGGAGGTCTTCAGATGAGTAACCCAGGGAATTGTGCATGGCCTTATTATTTTACATTTTCATCAGTGACTTTGATAAAGGCATAAATGGTTTGTTCTTCAAATCTGCATTGCAAATTTACATATAGTGTGTAGAATAGCTAATACAATGGGTGATAGCATTCAAAAGAAAATATTGATAGGCTAGTGCATTGGACTGACTCAAATGAAATGCAGTCATGAACTTAGGCACAAAAAAATCAACTTCTCAAGTAGAAGAGGCATAGTTTGACAGTATTTGTTCTGGAAAATAAAATAAAATAAAATGAAAGATTTTTTTTAGTGGACATTATATGGACTCTCAATATGAATCAGTAGTGTGATGTGGCAGCCAAAAAAGCTAAAGTGATCTTGAGTTGCATTAAGAAGGGTAATGCTTCCAGGAATAGGAGGAGGGGAAATGTTAGTCTTACTGTACTCCTTCATCATACTTCATCTGGAGCAGTTTGTTTAGGTTTGGCTACCACAGTTTAAAAAGGACACTGACAAAATGGAGAATGTTTAAAAGTGGGCCAACAGGAAGATGAAGGACCTGAAGTTCATAAAATATAAGAACCAGTTGAATGAAATAGAGACAGAAATCCTGTAGAAAAAAATTACTCAGCAAGGATATGATAACTTGTTCAAGGACTTGAAAGCTTGCCACTGGGAGGATGCATTAGTCTTCCCATGAGCAATGGGAGCAAGTTTCAAAGAGGAAACTTTAGGATTAACATCAGAAAAAGTTCTCAACAATTCATCCAAGCCAAAAGTCAGTTGGCCTGCTTGGAGAAATTGCAGGTTCCCCCTTCTTGGAAATTTTCAAGACAAGTCTAGAGGATTACTTGTAGGGAATATTATTGTGGCAAGTAAAATGCAAGAAAGGGAAGCTGAGGTAGTTCTCTGAACAAAATGGGTTCATTAACAGTAATATGTATAATTGTTAAGAAAGCAGGTCATACTAGACCCTTTGGTAAGGCCAGAGACCCCATGAGAAGAAAGAGGGGGATAGGAGTAGCTGGAGAGCCTATGATTGACTATAGCTGCATAAAGTAGGTTGGCATTCATGTAGGACTGATCACACCCCTTTCTTAAGGAATGTTATTTACTTTATGGGACACAATTGACTCTTGTAATCTTAACTAGGAAATCAAAACCACCCAAATCAGAACCACCCAGTTAGTTGCTCCCTTGGGGGAGATCAAACTATCCCTAATTACCCAAAAACAGGCAAGGAGTTGTCTTTGGTTAGCCTTTGCAGACAACAAGTATCCCAGGGGATAGTTATATGAGCTATAGCAACACTCCCTTTCAACCATTCCTTCAAGTCAATTGGACTAGGACAGACCACATTTTTGAAGAAGGTGCATTCAGGCAGATACTGACCATTATGAAAATCAATACAGCAGGAAATCAATTGCATTGAAAAATCAATCCAGTAGATATCAGAAGAAATATTAATTTCTGCCTTTTCACATCATAGTGGGAATTCCTTTTGTGTATGAATCAAACTAAGTAGCCACTGAGGTACATTTGAACTTTCAAATTCTGTGATTCTGAGACCTCTCAGACATAGAGTTATGATCTTTTGGTTCTATATAAAATGTGGACTTCCAAATCAGCAGATTTCCTCAGGTTCTCTTGATCAGAAGTGCTTGAGGAAAGAAAAGTGTCCTCCTTAGACACTCTCAATGGAAATACTCATTTTATCTTTACTGTAATCAAAGTAAGGACACCAGGCTCTGACAATTCATTCAGTGAATAGTTAAAGTTCCAGCCTCAGCCATTTCAGATATGCATGAGTAATATATGGAAGATGTCCTTGTTTCCTAGTCCAGGGAACACACAGGCCCCCATATAAAACAGTCCATGATGGATATGTGGGCTAAAAAGTAAGGCGTGAAGGATAACATCAACATGATAAGAGATTCCTTAAAAGGAAAAAAAAAACTTTGAAGAAAACCCCTAAATAGGAAAACAAATACTTGGGGACACAGGTTCTGATGAAATTAAGTATATGATTTATGTTACTTTTTTTCTTGATGTAATCTTGATGTAATCAATTTTGCTAAGGGTTTTCTTATATTAAACCATCTCTTTATACATAGTATAAATCTTATATGGTCAAAATGTATAATCTTTGTGAAATATTAGTGTAGTTTCCTGACTAGTATTTTACTTAGTATTTTTGCATCTATATTCATAAATGAAACTAGTCTACAATTTTCTTTCTCTCTTTTTGCTCTTCCTGGTTTAGGTATCAGCAGCATATTTGTTTCATAAAAAGAATTTGGAAGGACTCTTTTACCAATTTTTTATTCAAAAATATTTTATTTTCCCAATTACATGTAATAACAATTTTCAACATATGTTTACCAAGATTATAAAATTCAAATTGCCTCCCTCTCTCCCTTCCCTCCCCATCCTTGGAGATAGTAGGCAATTTGCTCTAGGTTATACACATATTATCATGCAAAATATGCTTCTATATTCGTCATGTTCTTTACCAATTATTCTAAGTAATTTATTAAATATTGGAAATAGAGAAAATCACTTGGAAATCTTTTTTTTCATAGGAATTTCATTTATGGTCTGTTGGGTTTCTTTTTCTAAAATAGGTATGTAATTATAGCAATAGATGCAGAAAAAAGCTTTTGAAAAGAAAACTCTCAGTCCTATTTAAAAAAAAACACTTGAAAGCATAGGTACAAGTGGATTTTTTCTGAAAATAAGAAGCATATAGCTAAAACCATCAGCAAACAACATTTTCAATGGGGATAAGTTAAAAGTCTTCTTTAAAAGATCAGGAGTGAAACAAGGATGCTCATTATCACCAATATTATTCAATATTGTATTAGAAATGTTAGCAATAGGAGTAAGAAGAGAAAAAAGAAATTGAAGGAATCAGAATGGGCAAAGAGGAAATACAACTGTTTCTTTTTGCAAATGACATGATGTTTTTTTTTTTTTGTTTTGTTTTGTTTTTTTTTTAAACCCTTGTACTTCGGTGTATTGTCTCATAGGTGGAAGAGTGGTAAGGGTGGGCAATGGGGGTCAAGTGACTTGCCCAGGGTCACACAGCTGGGAAGTGGCTGAGGCCGGGTTTGAACCTAGGACCTCCCGTCTCTAGGCCTGACTCTCACTCCACTGAGCTACCCAGCTGCCCAAATGACATGATGTTTTAAATGGAAAATCCTAGATATCTTACTAAAATTAATTTTAAATATGTATAATATTATCAACGTAGCAAGATATATAATAAACCCACATAAGTCACCAGTATATCTATATATCACCAACAAAGCCCTGAAAGATGAGATCATGAGAGATACACCATTTAAAATAACCATAGACAGAATAATATATCTGTGAGTAGAGTTGCAACAAACCCAGGAACTACAAGATTATTATAAAACTACTATATATCTATACATATACATAATGTTTGTACAATTATTTAAATTTGACTTTATTTGTATATGTACATATACATATACATAAAACATCTATAAAAATAATAAAATAAAATAAAATAAAATAAATGTACAATATCATGTACAAATATCAAATGTTCATGTGTGGGTAAAGATCAATGACAATCCTGCCTAAACTAATCTACTTTTTTAATGCCATCACAACTAAATTGCCAAAAACTTATTTTATTTAATTTTATTTAATGGAAAAATGGAAAAAAATAACAAAATTCATTTAGAGGAACAAAAGGTAAAAGATATTACAGGAATTAATAAAAATGCAAAGGGAGAAGGTTTAGCAGTATCAAATTTTGAGCTGCATTATACAGCAATCATCATCAAATATATCTTGTGCTTGTTAAGAAATAGAAAAGTAGAACAGTAGAACAAAACAGACATATAGCAAATGGTAGTAAAAGATCATAATAACTTTCTGTTTGACAAAAGTAAAGATCCAAGTTTGGAGATAATTATACCCTGCTAAAAATTGTTGAGGAAACTGTAAAGTAGTCCAGCAAAACTATGTATAGACCAATCTCATGCACCATTTACCAAGATAAGATTAAAATGGGTATATAAAGGGAGACATCAGAAAGTTAGAACAAGGGATATATTATCTACCATATTTATGGGTAAGAGAAGAAGTTATAAATAAACAAAAGATAGAAAGTATTATGAGATATAAAATGTATAATTTTAATTACATCCAATTAAACAGCTTTTGTATGAATAAAATTAATATAGCCAAGACTGGAAAGGAAAGAAGAAAATCAGGGGGAAATTTTTTTATATTTTCTCCTATAGAGGTTTCATATCTAAAATATGGAAAGAACTTTGTTAAATCAGTGAGACTATGACCCATTCCTTAATTGATAAATGGTAAAAAAAAATATGAATAGAGAGTTTTTGGGTAAAGGGATCAAAGATATATATATATATATATAGCCATATAAAATGCTCTAAATCATTATTGACTAGAAAAATGGCAATCACAATAACTCTGAGATATCATCTTACATTCATTAGATTGGCTAAAATGACGAAATGGAAAAATGATAAATGTTGGAGAAGATGTAGAACAATTGGGAACACTGTTAGAGGAATTCTGTACTGATCCAACCATTTTGGAGAGTAATGTGGAATTATACCCTTAGTTTTATAAAACTGCGCAACTTTTTGACCTAGTAGTACTACCATTAGATCTGTTTCCCTAAGGTGATCAAGGGAAAAGGAAAAGAACCCATAAAAGAACCCAAAAATATTTATAACAGCTCTTTGGCAAATTTAAGGGATACCAATTAATTGGAGAATGGCTAAAGTTGTGGCAAATGATTGTGCTGTAATAGAACTATACTATAAGAAATGATGAACAGGTTTATTTTGGGGGAAAAAAAAACATAGAAAGGCTTTGATGAAATTATGAAGAGCAAAACAAATACAACCAAAAGAATATTATATGCAGCAACAGAAATATTTTTTGAAGAATGACTTGTGTATATCTACTTCCAGAGAAAGAAATGATATATAAGAATAAGTAAGATATAAAAGACCTTAAAAAAAATGAAATCTAAAGGTACTACAAAAGCTACTACAAACTAGGTACTACAGGAATAAGCTAATCTCTTGTGTGGTGTGTGTGCGTGCGTGCGTGCGTGTGTGTGTGTGTGTGTGTGTGTGTGTGTATGTGTTTGAGTGCATGTGAATTTTTTCAGGACAGGATCAATTTTGCTTTTGTTTTTTCTCTTTGTATCCCTGGTGCCTAGCATAATTGTGTGTACCATTTTGTTTGTTTGAACTTAAGATTCCTTTTATTTTAAGAATTATTATTATTAACTTAATAATCACAAATATCCTAACATATAAATAATTTTTAAAAGATGATTGAATATTAAAACATGAACTTCTGTTGTATAAATTTTGTTGTTTAAACAGTATATATTAAGTTCAATGAAGTGGTAATAATTAAATTTATTTTTGTCCTCTTTATAATTCAATTTTGTTTGTTTTATGAATTATCTCTATTTCTCACCAATTTATCCCACAACTCCTCAGAAATATTTTCTTATAACAAATATATGTAGTTATATATGTGTAAATGTATGTATATACACATAGATAATTCATATTTATACACACACTCATTTATGTACATGGTGTATATGTGCACACACACACACATATATATATATAAAAATATATACATATAAACAAAATGAACTTCAATTTCATTAGTATGGGCAGCTCCTTCACTAATTCAGATGGGAAACTCTGCTGAAATTTACAATCCTAAAAGAGTTACTGATAGGAGGTTAACTGGCTTGTACAGTGAGGAGATTAGGTGTTACAGTGGACAGAGCATTGGGCTTAGAGTCAGGAAGACCTGAGTTCAACCTCAGACACTACCTGTATGAGCTTGGGAAAATTAATTAACCACTGCCTCATTTTCCACAATTCTAAAAAAGGGATAAACAATAATAACATCTATATCTTGAGATTGTTCTTAAGATTGAATGAGATTTTATATATATAAAGTACTCAGAATAGTACCTGTCTCATAGTAAATGCTTAATAAATGCTTATTCCCTCCTTTCTTTCAGGGACTCACAGCCATTATATATATATATAAAATACATGTGGAGCTTTAACTCAGATTTTCCTAGCTCCAAGTCCAGACCTTTATTCACAATA
The DNA here is from genome assembly GCF_016433145.1 of Gracilinanus agilis. Classification (NCBI taxonomy): domain Eukaryota; kingdom Metazoa; phylum Chordata; class Mammalia; order Didelphimorphia; family Didelphidae; genus Gracilinanus; species Gracilinanus agilis. The sequence continues at coordinate 216,165,236 of NC_058131.1, forward strand.
GTATGATGATACCTTTCACAGAGGACATTTGATATAAATGTGCTAAACTGAGACCACCTGAGGTTTTTTTTTTTTTTTGATGGGTACAAAGGATCCCATCTGGTAGCCTTCTAATTTGTTTAATTATTTTTACTGAATAGGCGTTTAAAGTAGCTATTTCTATCTTCTGCAGGAGTAAAAATACTTGTCATTATAATACCCTCCAAATTTTGGCACCCTAGTATAAAAAACAATCATCCCTTCATAGAGTTATAACATTGGATTCAATTCCCTAATGATTATTGAAGGATCCAGAGTAAATACATCCCTCAAATACAAAATCACTGTAAAATTCTAGTGGGTAGAAATGGTTAGGGAGCAACTTTTGGTTGATCAATCATGGTCTTAGTATTACTTGTAGATCAATGAATTTTACAGAGATAAATGTTCCCTGGCAGCAGTTTATGAAGCTTCATCACAGAATCAGAAATTTAAACAACTGTGGTTTTTTTTTTTCATAAGCCCTAAAAGAAAACAATTTATATTAAAAACAAACAAAAAGAACGCAGACAACCAGAGCTATCATTGACTTGCATGTCACTGTCATTTACACAAGTATGTCCTAGATATAAATAAAAAAAATGTGACAAAGGCTCTGGTCCAGACTAGTCATAATCTTTTGGTTTCTAACGTGTCTACTTGTCAAAACCTGGATAGACACAAGAGTTTTTGGTTTGTTTGTTTGTTTGTTTGTTTCTTCTAAAACACCTTGGAAGGAAGCCTAATATAGGAAGACTGGATCAGCAGCCAAGAGAACTGTATTTTAGACTTGAGTCAACCGTTAACTCCCTGTATATCTTTAGGACTCAAATTCATCCCTCTGTAAAATAAGGTTGGAATAGATTAGTCCTAAAGTATTTTTCACCACCAGCCCTCTATGGTTTTGGTGAACAACTTGATCTGGTTGACTATAGATATTGTTAAGTTATGTGTATGTGTGTGTGTATGGAGAGAGAGAGAGACAGAGAGAGAGACAGAGAGAGAGAGAGAGAGAGAGAGAGAGAGAGAGAGAAGAGAGAGAGAGAGAGAGAGAGAGAGAAAGAAAGAGAGGAAATAGATTTCTTAAAAAGGGGATGAGAATTATATTAGGTCATATATGTAGAGTTGGAAGGGGCATTAGGGATCATCTGTTTCAGTGATGTCAAATTTAGATAGAAAGTGAAGGGGGACTAACTACACATAAAGATTCCTCAGGGTCTCATGAGCAGCTAAACGTCACGATGGATAGGGTGCTGCTCCTGGAATTAGGAAGATTCATCTTCATGACTCCAAATTTGGCCTCAGACACTTGCTAGCTGGGTGACACTGGACAAATCACTCAACCCTCTTTGTCTCAGTTCCTTATCAGTAAAAGTAGCTGGAGAAAGAAATGGTAAACCACTCCAGTATTTTTGCCAAGAAAATCACTGAAGAGTCAGATGCAACTGAAAGGACTAAACGACAACAAAAGGGCCTCATATTGACAAAGTATATATTAATATTAACTATGTGCTATTATTTTGTTCAATATTTCCCAATTGATATATATATGTATATTGTACATATATAACACACACACACACACACACACACACACATATATATATATATATATATATATATATATATATATAAGCCCTTACCTATTGTCTTAGTATCAATTCTAAGGCAGAAGAGTGGCAAGAACTAAGCAATAGGGATGAAGTGACTTCCCCAGGGTAGCACAGGTAGGAAGTATCTTGAGGTCAGATTTGAACCCATATAAGGAATAATGAACTGAAGGAATTCCATGTGAACTGGAATGACCTCCAAGAATTGATGCAGAGTGAAAGGAGTAGAACCAGGAGAACATTATACACAGAGACTGATACACTGTGGTACTATCGAATATAATGGACTTCTCTTCTAGCAGCAATGTATTGATCCAGCACAATTCTAAGGGACTTATGAGAAAGAACACTATTCACATTCAGAGAAAGAACTGTGGAAATAGAAACACAAAAGAAAAACAACTGTTTGATCACATGGATCGATGGGGATATGTTTGGGAATGTAGATTCTAAACAATTACCCTAATGAAAATATTAATAATGTGGAAACAGGTCTTGATCAATGACATATGTAAAACCCAGTGGAATTATTCATTGGCTATGGGTGAGGGGGTGAGGAGTGGAGAAAAAGAACATGAATCAGGAAAAATATTCTAAATCAATTAATTAAATAAAATTTTCAATAAAAAAGGGAAAAATATTTGAGCCCCAAATATCCTATCCCCAGGTCTGGCTTTCTATCTATCCACTAAGCCACCTAACTGCCCTCTTCTCAATTACATTTTAATCCAATGAAGACTCACTCTAAGGGGCACGGCCCAAATAGCCATGCATTTGACAACTCTAATCTAGTCTAATTCCCTCATTTTAGAGATAAAGAAATGACTCTTGAAGAAGATAAGTAACTTCTGCAGGTTATGTAGGTATCACATCAGGTAATTTATTTAACACCAGTGGTAGCACTAGGAATCTGAATTCCTTTCCTCCAAAAAAATTATTCTTTTTACTCTACCACCATGCATCCCCAAGAGTTCTGCTCAATATATAGTTCCTCAGAGGCAAATAGCCAGGTAATGAAATTGATAGAACACTGGGCCAGGAATTAAGAAGATCTAAGTTCAAATCCAGCCTCATGACCCTGAGGAAGCCACTTAACACCTCTGCTTATCTCAGGTTCCTCAATTGTAAAATAGGTATCACAGTAACAACTACCACCCAAAATTGCTATGAGGATAAAATGACACAATATGTTTAAGGTGCTTAGCACAGTATCTGGCACATAATAGGTTTTTTTAAAATGTTCTTTTCCTCCTCCCAAAATATTGAGGGATACCATGCACTCCTTTTCTCAGGTTTCCCAGGGTGGTAGCTAATAGGATAAAAAACTCCCTCAGAAAGCATCTTAGCCTATCATAATCATGAGAATTTTCCCCTTATGAGTTACAGAGGCAAACTTTCCTCATTTTGCAAAGGGAAGCAAACTTTCCTCATTTTGCAAAGGGAATCTTTCTGGGTCTCCTTGTGCCTTCTAGTCTTACAGAGATTCTTCAGCTACCTCTTCTTTCAGATAAAGAAACTGAGCTTGGGAGTTGAAACCTAAATAATTTTTCACCTTAGAAGCAGAAAAGGCTAGGACCTCTTCTATAATGGAAGGTACCTCTGCCTTTGGCCCAGTTTGGACCATTATATTATCACTTTCTCCCTGAAATATTGACTGCAAAGGGTCCTGGTATTTTGTAGTTGTCATTACATTTTGGTCTGGCTGCTTGCTGTCAGGAGTCTTCACTGTTTCCCATAAGCACCTTAACTGTACAGCTGATACATATGAAGCCATGTAGAACTTTCAAGACAAAGGCATTTCATCAATGCATTAGGATGCCACCATAAGGCACTTTGTACCAAGACTTTAAGGAAAGCTCACTATTCCATGTTTCCTTTTGAAGGCATTATGACCATCATTTTGTTACATAAGTACCAAGCTTGCCTACTATCAGTGTTTTAGAACCTGGAAATCTCCATCCTTCTTCACTCTCTTTGATGCATGTTTTCAGTCCCAGTTTTAAGGATTTGATGTTACAAATGGAGAGGTTATAATGCTATGTGGGCAAATTAACCCAGAGATTGAAGGATCACAGAATGTAAGAGCTGAAAAGCACCTTAGACTTACAGCCAACATCAGAGAAGGAATTTCCTCTAGTGTCCCCAACAAATAATTACCCAGCCTCTTGTTCTTAAAGGTCTTCTTCATTGCTAAGACACTGACTGCACCCAGAGGCAATGCATTTCATTCATCTCAAAGTTTTAATTGTTGGGAAATTTGTCTTGTATGGAAGTAAAATCTACCAACTCTGAATTCCAAGTGAGCAATGCCTTTTCCTTATCTGAATAGAGGATGCTTGATCAAGACTAGTCTGGTTGGCCCCTGAATACCCATCTAGTTCTGGAGGTAGATAGTAGGACCAGCTGGATCTACCTGCAGAACAAAGCTAAAAAGGTGCCCTTTCTTCAGTAGAAGCTGAAGTCCATGTGGTCTCACACCTAGAAAATGGAAGATAACTACATTTGGAAAATATACTCCCTCTGCCTCTTTTTGAAAGTCCCTCTCTTTTCAGTATTTTTAAGCTGAGCATTATCTCACCTGCCATTTTATGTCTACCATATCACCCTAGGAGTTTAAAGGTCAAAGCAGGCTTAGCCAAAAGGCAGGAAAATAATTTACGAGGTTCTTAAATAGCTTTCTTTCCCACTCCAATTCCATTAGTTAACTTGCTTTTATTTTTATTTCCATTTTCACCTTGATTTGAGATTTATCCCTAATAGTGTATAATTTTTTCCTATATAATGCTCTGAATGTATTATTTAATTTTTAATAGGGCTAGGTAATATATTTTTAAAGTTTTCTTCCTCATTCTTTTATCCTGACAATCCAAAATATGCTCTCACATTTTTTGCCCCAGAGCAGCTTCTAAAACTGGAAAAATTAGGATTGAGAATATAAATTCCATCTTGACAGTAAACAAAAATTAGTTTAGGCCAAGTATGTCTGGGGATCAGCATGGCAATGCACTTGAAGCCCCCATTGGGATGGATAGACAAAGTCAATCTTAAAGAGGCTTAACCTGATTTCTTTATCTAGATCAGAAACCCTATGACCAGGCATATATGAGTTCCTCATTTTCATGAAGGATCAGTGAGGGACAGGAAAACATTAGCCCACCTCCTCATTAGGTATCTATCAATTGGAGATGTCTCGAAGAGGGCTGAATAATGAGCTTTCAAAATTGTAATTAATGACTCAAGATGTCAAATGAATTTCTCTTTGATCACTGAGAGGGATCAATGACCAATTAATTTATTGGTTATAACTGGCCAGATCAATAAATTTAATTTTCTTACCTGGAACCCAGTCTCTGGAAATTTAACTGTCAAAATATTCATCTTTCTGAGCATAGACATATCCTCTGACCCTTATTAGCTAGGTGACCCATGGCACTTGACCTGTTTGTCTCAATTCCTTATCTGTAAAATGACCTGGAGAAGGAAATAGCCAACTATTACAGTATCTCTTTCAAGAAAACTGCAAATGGGTCACACAAATTCTAACATGACTGAAACAATTGAACAACAAATATTAACATAAAATAATACAAAAATAATTCCTTAAGGAATATATCCTTTAGACTAGAAAGTTAAGAAAGGTAATTGATTGATTTGTTCCTTCTTACCTGTTTCTAGATGGGAAATCGGGATTCACCTAAACAAAAATTTCTTAATACCTTCTGAAGTATCACTCCATTTCACTTTGTCCCTAGAAGTTATACTTTACCTCTTTTAGTCCTAACTAAAAATAGCAACTAACTTAGTTTGTCCAATACATCATAAAACAACTCTCCCCGTCCCACGCTGGGGACAGTAGAGTTTGTCTCTAGGCATATAGATCATATAGCTTAGCACACATCTATTCCATAAAAGTGCCAACTTGGGAGCTTCAGGCAGATGCTGATCATCAGTGATTCATGTCCAATTTCATTAACTATGAGCCCTGGAAAGTAAGTCAAGAGTTTGAGTCTAGAAGAGGTCAGGTATGCTGGGATGTGAAAGAGGAATGAAGGATGGCATTTGCTAAGAAGGAAATAGGGCTTGGCAATCTGCTTTTGGCACCAGTGACAGTCACCTAGGAAACTTCAACTTATTCTATGCAGATTAAATAGATAGCTATAGATACATAATGCATATACACAATACAATCCATGTGTGTGAATATCTCTCTAGATATAGATATACAGAGACAGGGAGCAGAGAAAGATGCAGAGACAAAAGGGAGGGAGGAGGATTAATCAGTAGATATATGTTTAGAATTTTTAAAAAAGAAAATTACTTAAAAGAGAGATGTTGCCAAAGATTGCGCATAGGTTACTTAACATTAGCTCAGGTTCTGTGTCCAATAGTTCACAAATGCAGTGGCTGGTACCAAAACAAATCCTCTTCCTTTACTATTAACAAGCCAGAATAAGATGAGTTTCTGCTCTAAAGTATTAACCAAGAGGTTACAAGAGAAATATGTATTCTTGTATTCTCCACATTGGTTTTATGGTTCTTTCATGGAAATCTGCTTGCCACTGAGAGAATTTCCAAGTGTGATACAAATATCTGGCACAAGGATTAGGGGATGAGTACTGGAAGAAGCTGAAAGTCATTTCTCCCTTTCTTGGCTTAAGCAGGGGGTAGCTACTACCCAACATTCTGACAACCCCAGCCTTAGTACTTAGATTCCCAGCAGGGATGGAAGTTAATCATCCTTCTTTTTGCATTGCTGTGGAAGGGTTTACATTGTATCGTGAGGATGAATATAGTTCTTGCTATAAATATATGGATATAAATAATCTGACAACCATTAAGATTACTGAAGGTAGAGACATTTTTCTTCTCTGCCATTGCATACAACAAACACTTAATAATTGCCATCATTAACCTTATGACATTTCTGTATTTCCCCTGATCAATGGAATTTCTTGGTATTTAAAGCTATATTTCCATATTTCCAGAGCTGATGAATTTGGAAATATAGAGGATAAAAAGGTAGTTAAGGGGTAAATTCCTCCATCTTCCATCTCAGCACCAAATACAGGGATTTCCACATAATAAATTTTCAAGAAGGACTTCTATGTAATTTATCATTACATCACTGTCCTTACAATTTTTTTTACATCAAATGCACATTGTGATCTCTTCCCTATACTAGTCCCTCCCCTCTCTATATCTAGTGTGAAGCCTCATTACTTCACAGTATCAGAATAGTTTTGTTTGGTTTTTTTGGTGGGAGGACCTGAATCTATCTTGCCAAGGGTAAGAAAAACTAATGGCCACTTTTAGGACCAATTTTAACTTTGACCTACTCATTTCTAATCTCGGCCAGTTAACTCTTTAAAAAAACATGTTCCCTCCCCTCTCTCCCATCATCCTGGCACCAAATATTACAGATATCCAATTAGTTTCAACACTACTTCAGCTCAGAACTGCCAAACTACAGTAATCCACCAGTCTCAGCAACCCCAATAGCAAAAACTATTGATATGAAGCACCTAGCCTGGTATAACACCATCTTTTAATGTTCATGCCAAGTAATGATTCAAAAAATAAGTTCAAGAAATGAAGCAAGGGAGATTCAAAGTGATCCATTTGGCCCATCAAAAATGTGACCTGTAGTAATTAATAAAAGTTTTAAATTGCTAAACTGAGGTCTGATGTCAGAAAAACTTTCCTAAAAAATTAAGAGGGTTATTCAAAAATATATCAGGGAATACTGTATCCTCTTTGGTAGGAAGTCTTCAAACTGTGACTGGATGACTACCTGTCAGGAATGTTGTAGTTGTCATTCCTATTGGGATATGGTTTAGAATGGACAATCTCAGAGGGCTTCCAACTCCAAAATCATATTATATCATTACTACCACAGTCCAACTTTAGTCAGTTACTCTCAAGGAACATCATTAATGCATACAGACAACAATGAAATCAGCAAAAGAAAAGGATTTTAATTTTCAGAAGTAAAGCAAATTATTCTATTAACAAAAGTCATCCAGGTAAGGTCCTATACATTATATTTCTTTAAATACAATAAATATATTTGTCATGGTAGAAAAGAAAGATTGGAAATTCTTTTTTCAAATAATAATTTATTTTCCTACTATTGTATGTAAAAACAATTTTTAGCATATATTTTTTGAAGTTTTGAAGTCCAAATTCTTTCCCTTCTTCCCTCCCATCCTCTGAGGTGGTAAATTGATTGGAAACTCAAATAAGAATTGGGTTACTAAAATGTCATTTTCATGACAAGCATATCTCATTTTAATATCTACTATACATATATAAGTATGTATGTGTATATATATATTTGTACATACAAATATATATATGGATATGTCTATGGAGAGAAAGAGAGAATTCAATTTTCCAAGAGAGTGCCATTATAAGATTGGAGATGTTTCTGGAAACTAGTGTGGCTGTTCCCCAAATGTAGCATAATTGAAATGGAGAATGCAGCAAAATTATAAGCATCTCAATGCAAGAGGGGAATTTCAAACTGTTAGTAATAAAGCACAAACTATGAATGGAAAGGATCGAGGGTTATTTGTATGTTTAGAATAAGTGCATAAAAGGAAAAATAGCAGCTTAACCAGAAAGAGCTCATTGATATTTAACCTGAAACTTCAACTGCTTTGAGACCCCTCACCACTACCATCCTGCCCAGCACAGCCCTAAATATTCTCTAGTTAGGAAACATTTTTTTTCTATTGCTCAAACCTATTTTCCTGGTACATTGTGGGAAGACTGGCATTTAAAAATCAAAAGGCTGATCTGGAATATTGGTAGGAGAAAGAAAAAGAGGAGGCACCAAACCACAGAAGAAGTTAAGATGTAAAAGGCCACAGGAAATGGACAATGGTCACACCTACTAACTGGAACACATACCACAGCAAATAAAATAAGAGAAGGACACATTTACTGAAAACCCCAGTCTGGGGAACTGGACCACTTTGTGAGTCATCAGTAAATGAACCAGTTTTTTGATTTATAAATCTTGTAATAGCAATTTCTATACATTGTTTCATCTAATAGTATATTCCTGGTTACATCATGTTTCTATGAGCTGCAAATTGTTAGAAACCTTTTATTGATGGGGAACATCAATATTAATCAATGTATCACAGTCCTGAAACTGAGTGGCTCCCAATATCCCTTCCATCTAATCCAATATCAGAGCTGGCTTTTGTTGTCTGTTTCCTAGAAAAGTAAAAAAAAAAAAAAAACTGTACTAATTGGGTCTTCTACAAATTCATGCCATCATCATACCAAGTAAATCCTCAGTACTACAAGGTAATCTTTTAGTTAATCTCTGATTCCCTATCATATATCCCAGAGATACTTTCTTAAGGACCCATCTCTATACTCCCTTCCTTTAAGATTATGAGATGGCTTTGTCCCCCACTTTTACATTTCTCCTCTTCCAATTCAATATATATGTATATGTATGTATGTTTTTTGTTTGGAACCTGTGACTTCAGAATTGAAAAAATGTCCAAGTAAAAATTCTCTCCCACTAATGCAGAGTAGAGAATCAGCTGTAACTTACAATCTTTAAAGAAAAAGAAAACCTTACCTTCTATAAGTATCAATTCTAAGACAGAAGAGTGGCAATGGCTAGGTAATGAGGGTTACGTGACTTGCCCAGGGCCTTATATCTGGAAAGTGTATGAGACCATATTTGAACCCAGATCCTCTTGACTTTAGGCCTGGTGTTCTACCACTGTGGTACCTAGTTGCCTCTTTCATTTAAAATCTTAAAGAGTAGTTAGGCCACTGAGAAGTTAAATGACTTTCCACATGGTTAAAAGACCAGAGTATTTCAGTCAAAATTTGAACCTGAATCTTCTTGATTCAAAGACCAGCCCTTTACCCATGTTGCCTCCACTTCAGTATTGTTTATTTGATTATTTGACCTCTTCACCTCCTCAAGCTCTCCAAAATCTCTAGTCCTCTTTACTACTTAATGTCTCCAGATAGTAATATAACCTTACCATCTATAATTCTGATCTATTTCCTTCTTCAGCCCTTACTCTCTGGCTTTGATTCCCACCACTCTACTAAAATCACTATCCCCAAGGTCACCAATGATCAAACATTTGATAAATCTCATTCTATTTTCAGTTCTCATCACCCTTGATCTTTCTGAAACATTTGTCAATGTTGACATATTTTCTCATCCTTTGGATTTTGTGACATGGGTCTTTCCTGATTATGGTCTTATCTGCTTGATTTTTCTTTCTCATTCCACTTTGCTGCTTTATTATTTTCCTTTGACCTTCAACAAGCAACTCTCTTCTCTATCCTCTATGGTGTGTCCCTTGGTGTTATTGTGGAGGAAATGAACACAACTTGTGTGCCAAGTTTAAGGGAAATCTCTCTCATGAAATATCTCCAGATAAATAAGTATGTGACCCCTTAAGCAAATCATTTAACCTCTAACAATCCACTGAAGAAGGAAACGGTAAACCATTCAAGTATCTGTGCCAAGAAAACTCCATGGATCCTCCCATGGACAGTATTGTCCACAATGTCATGAAAAGTTGAATATGATTGAACAACAATATAGGTAAACATACTGGAGCAGTTCTGATTTTGATATCAGGGTTTTTCTAAAATTAAGAATCCTTCTTCACAACCACTTGACTAGCTGTTACATTACTCAACTTTCAAAATAAACCAAACATCCTTACCTCAGGACTCCTTTTGCTACCTCCTCTAAAACTGCAAAACTCTCTCTATGCATTCATCTCCATTTCTTCTGTGGAATTACTAGCCCTCTGCCAACTGCCCATCACCTGAGTGGTTTTTCTTTAATCTTTTAGCCTTCCCTCTTGGTTTATTGACCTACAATCAAAGAGACCTAGGTTGGAGAAATTTCTATCCCAGTGGCTCTTTCAGCTAAGGAGTTCCCAAATACTTTCATTCATTTAATTGATATTGCTTATGTAAATAAATTCAAACCCTCTCACCACACCCCAGAGATTTAGCTAATTGCCACAGTCCCAAATTGAACTCAGAGACTTTACAACCAAACTTATTCCACTTTTCAAATTTAAAATTTCCTACTTCTGTTGATGGCTTTATAATCCTTTCATTCACCAACCTTGATTACTCTGACTAATCACTGACACTGTCATCTTTCTCAAGCTCAACATCTAATCAATGTTGTCAAATCTTGTCAAATCTACCTTTATAGCAGGAGTTATTATGTGGGTCAAATGAGCCCCCAAAGGATATATATATATATATATATATATAGACAGATAGACAGAGACAGAGACAGAGACAGAGACAGAGACAGAGACAGAGAAAGAGAGAGATTCACCATGGAATCTGTAAACTTGCATAGGGAAAACAAAATTATATCTTTATTTTTACTAACATATAATTTAAATTTATCATTTGATTATAAAAATTTTTAAATAGCATTATCCTGAAAGAATTTCATAGTCTTCTCTAGGTTGCCAAAGGAGTTGCACATGCATGCACGCGCACGCGCGCGCGTGCACAAACACACACAAATTAAGAACTCCTTTTCTAATTTTTTTTTAAACCTCACCTTCTGAATAGAATCAATACTCTGTATTGGTTCCAAGGCAGAAGAGTGGTAAGGGCTAGGCAATGGGGTCAAGTGACTTGCCCAGGGTCACACAGCGAGGAAGTGTCTGAGGCCAGATTTGAACCTAGGACCTCCTGTCTCTAGGCTGGTTCTCAATCCACTGAGCCACCTAGCTCCCCCTCTAAAATTTTTTAAACCTGTTTTTCTCTACTCCTATTGTCATTACTCTGATGCTAGTTCTCATCACCTCTCATCTATGATATTTATAATATTCTTCAAAATGTTTTTAATATCTCCTTTCTCTTCCCTTACCCTGTTTATCAATTCTGATCACAATATTCTCATGCTGAAAAAACAACATTGACATCTCATTGCCACTAGAGTAAATTTCTTAACTTTCTCTATACAGTGATGAACTTATGCCCTGCCTCTTATAAGATAACTCTTTTCTCATACACTGTCTTGCTGACATCACTTACTCCAAGTCTATTCCACTGATCCTCCCTTCTATCTCTTAGCCAGTACCATATTGTTTTGATGACCACTGCTTTACAGTATAACTTAACATCTGGTACTGCTAAGCCACCTTCCTTCATGTTTTTTTTTTCATTATTTCCCTTGACATTCTTGATCTTTTGTTCTTCCAAATATACTTTGTTATATTTTTTTCTAATGTAGTAAAAAAGTTTTTTGGTATTTTGATAGGTATGGCACTAAATAAGTCAATTAATTTGGGTAGAATGGTCATTTGTATTCTGTTAGCTTGTCCTACCCATAAGCACTCAATGTTTTTCCAATTGCTTTGATCTAGTTTTACTTTTTTGGAAAGTGTTTTGTAGTTATGTTCGTATAATTCCTGTATTTGTTTTGGTAGATAGATTCCTAAGTATTTTATATTGTCTAGGGTAATCTTAAATGGTGTTTCTCTTTCTACCTCTTGCTGCTTTTCTCTTTCCTTCCTCTTTCCCTCCTCACCCACTCCTTCTCCTTTTTTCCCTCCCTCTCCAACTCTCTTTTCTTTCCTCTGTCTCTCTCTACCCCAATCCGTCCCCTTTAAGTAGCAAAATATCACAGTAGATAAATAGTTGAACCTGGAGTCAGGAAGATCTGATTTTTTTTTTTAAATCCTTTTCTTTCTATCTTAGAATCAATACTGTGTATTGATTGGTTCCAAGGCAGAAGATGGGTAAAAGCCAGGTAAAGGGGGTTAAATGACTTGCCTAAGATCATACAGTTAGGAGATGCCTGAGGCAAGATTTGAGTCCCCTACTTCCTGTCTCTAGGCCTGCTTTTCAATCCACTGGGCCATCTAGTTTCCTCCAAAGATCTGAATTTAAATCCAATTTGAGATTTTACTAGCTGTATGATCCTGGCAAGTAACTTAAGCCCTTTCTGCCTCAGTTTCCTTCAATTATAAAATTTTTAAAAATAACATTATAATGAAAAGGTTTTAGAAACTTCATTAGATTGACAAAAGAATCCATGACACAAAAAGTACAACAAAAAGGTATTATGCCCATACATAAAATGAGTGTAAAAATAGCATTGAAAATCTTGTCTTTTGAAATGCCCAGAATGACCCTTGTCTTTAACAACCTTATCTGCAAGAAAATCCCCAGACTGACCTTTGTCCCAGATCAAATATTCATTCTTCAAGAACCTGTCAATCACCCAAGCCAGAACTCAGCCTAAGACCTTCAAAACATCAAGTACATCTTAACCATCCAAATTCCAGTAAATTCCTTCCCTTTCTATAAAAGCTCTGTATTTTGTTCATTGGAAGTCCCAGGATTGTGGTTCTGTGTAGCTTCCCAGATTATAATCTGTCTGCTCTGTTTAAAGACCCTTGTTATAAATCCCTTAGTGGTTCGGATTTGTTTACAGGTTGGCAATATCTCCCAGAGTTGTTGTGAAGACAAAATGAGATATTTGTAAAGTGATTTTCTAACTTTAAAGTGACATACAAAGACATACAAATTTTAGCTATTATTGTTCTCTCCCTCCCTCCCTTTCTCTCCTCTCTCTCTCCTTTCTCTCTCTCTCTCCTTCTCTCTCTCTCTCTCTCTCTCTCTCTCTCTCTCTCTCTCTCTCTCTCTCTCTCTCTCTTTTCCTCTACCTTTTTTTTCTTTCCTCCCACTCCACTCCCTCACTGTCCTCCCTAAATTAATACATTATGAGAGAGATCTTGCAATGGAAAGCTGAGTGAATCACAAAGTTAAGAATCTCTGGGTTTGCTTTCTACCTCTGACACATGTGGTGGAGGTGAGATCCTGTATACTTCACAATGTATTTAATCTTCAGTAACTTGGACATGTCAAAAACTATAAGTTGCAGAGCAATTGCAGATCTGCATCATAAAAGATATAACCTAAATAAAAGTTCCCTCCACCAATGGGATCAACAGGCCAGATCAAATGATAATGATCTCACCTAGGATGACCCATAATGGTAACTCTCTGTTCTCTTGTCTGCATTGACAGTGAAATGCACTATTTAGATAAAGGTTCTGACACTAATTTAAATGACAAAACTCAATTGTTCAGCCTTATTCCTTCCAAATGAAAGATGCTTCAGAGAGGGTTAAGAAAAATAAAGAACTCAAGCATTCTAAAAAATGATTTGACTTTATAGCACATCACGATTTTATTATGACTGTACTTTCAGGTTAAAAGGCAGAATCCCAATTTCCTGCCTGTTTTCATTGTAGAAATCTAATGAAGAATGGAATTCTTTGTTCTCAGATTTCTCCACAAAATTTCCACGAATGACTGAGATTGTTAGATGTTTCTGTTTTAAAGTGCTGGATATTATGCAAAGAAAAGGTCCTTAAAAACACAGATATTTTAATGAAGCCAGACAATTTATATCAAATCACTTGGACATTTATGGTGTGTCTGGTACTGGCAAGGTAGGGTACAACCTGTTCTGTAGAAAAGAAAATGGAAATATTCTAGATTCTTTCACAAAAGGAGGTAAAGGGAAGATGTATGCATAGTCACACTTCACCAGTACAAAATGCAAGAAAATAAGCTATTTAGCCTTCCCCATCTCAAGCAAGATTCTAAGGGAGAAAAAATTATTATAAAAAATTATATTTTCCTTTCTTCCTTCCTTCTTCACTAATAAGTTTTGTCTTTCCTAACTAGAAAGAAAGTTCCTTGAAGGCAAAGACTGTCTTAATTAATTATATTCATTGGCCTGTGCTCACCCTTTGGTTGGTTAGGGGTACATCTACCTCAAACAGTGTAGATTTCCCCTGAGTTAATGGCCAGATGAGAACAGTTTGTTAGAAGAGCCATGAAGGTGACTGAAGCAGGTCCTGTGAAGTGCTTGGTTGGACATAGAAGACACCAGTGTCATTCACTGCATCCCAAGCCATCACCATTTCTCTTGAATTTTGTCTTGCCACTGGACTTTAATGAATTCTGAAGAGAGAGTGAATCCAACTACTCTGTGCAACTCTGTTTCACTTAAATCCAATTCATGCACAGGATAAGACATCACCTGTGACATCATTGGCCCTCTTGGAAAAGAAGGATGAACAGCACTTCTGGGCTTAGCCCAGTGCTTTTTGCAGAAAAAGGTGCTTAATAAAAATCTTTTTCATTTCATTCATTTCTTTTCATTTCACCTTTCCTTCATTGACTCATTCTATATATTAGTTCCTTCTTGCTTTCTACTTTACAAGGGAAACATACAGACGTCTCTTTTGGGGGGATTTTTTCCTCTTTACAGTCAGGAGGGACCTTAGTGGTTACCTAGGCTAATTCATAACTAAAAGAAATCTCCACTATAATATACTTAATAAGTAGTCATCCAAATCAACCAATCAAATGAACAAATTACTTATTGATTACTCTGTCAGGAACTATTCTAAGTCAGGGATTCAGATGCAATGAATATAGTAATCCTATATTTACATAAAACACTTAATGTTCTTTTATTTATTTATTCATTTATTTTTAAACTCTTACCTTCCTTCTAAGAATCAATAATGATTCCAAGGCAGGAGAACAGAAAGGGCTAGGAAATAAGGGGTTAAGTGACTTGCCCATAATCATATAGCTAGGAATTATTCGAGATCAAATTTGAACCCAGGTCTTCCCACTTCTAGGCATTGCTCTCAGTCCAATGAACCATCTATCTGCCCTCAAAGCACTTGCATTCTAACAGGATATGAGGACTCCATAAATAAAAGCAAGAAAAACATGAAAGAAACATAAATAAATAAATACAAATAAATGCAAAGCAGTTAAATACAAGGTGTTTGGAAAGGGAAGACATGAATAGTTGAGAGAAAGAATGAGGAAAGGGTTCAAATAGAAGGGATGTTTGAGATGCTTCTACTGAATAACAAGAGGGTGAACTCACCAGCTACAAAGTCACCCCATTCCACAATTGTGACCATTTTTATAGTTAAAAGTTTTGTTTTTCTTTTTCTTTCAACTTAATTTTGCCTTCCTGAATGTCCTCTTATTATTTCTACTTCTAATCTCTGGAGCTGAGCAGAAAAGGTATGATCTGACTTCGACAGAAAAGCATTAATAACACTTTAAGGCAACTATTATGTTTCCCTGTCCCTTGTCTCCTCTCCTCCATGATAAATATCTCAGTTCCTTAAACCTGATATAACCTGTAGTATCTACTTCATGGGTACTTATTGTGTGAGTCAAATGTTTGTAAAGGAGGGGGTAACTCTTCAAGTCTAGAAAGTATGTTATTTTATGTGTAGAGTAAGAACATAAAGACGAACAAAGCCAGAGTCAGGACTAAAGATTTGGGGTTACCATAAACTATTCTCAGGATAAGCTGCAAATAATACAACTCAATAGCATCTTTTAAGTCAAGATATTGGATTAGATGGAGAAACTCAGAAAGATGTAAAGTGGTGGTTGTGCCTGGAGGTCTCCTCCCAGCATGATGTGGGGATAAGGACACTGATCTTGAACTCGGGAAGATCTGGCTTCAAATTCTAACTCAGATTCTTACTGCCTATGTAATTTTGAGTGTCACTTAAACTCTCTGTGCCTCATCTTCCTCATCTGTAATAAGAGGGCACTGGATTTGATGGCCTTTAAATTTACTCCCTAAGTTTATAATTTGATGGTTTTATGGTAAGGTTGGTGATATAGTAACTTACTACTTTAATGCTTCTCCTTATGTAATATCTAAGCTTTTTTGTTTTTGTAATACACTAGGACAAATTACCTGCCCTTAGATATCCCTTAGATATAGGAAGTAATTGTTGGGGGTGGGGTCAGGAGGTATAAGTAGAAGGGAGAGGAAGGAACATGTCATATACACAAATTATAATGTTAGAAAGTAGAATATTGCAATAGATGGAGAAGAGCAGTAAGAGAAAGATGGAAAAGCATCTATTAAATAAGATGATATTCATTTCTATGAAAAGAGATGTCCACGTGTGCTGATTGTGTTGAGAGCTGTTTTATATGTACAGACAAGCAGAACATCATAACAATTCAGGAAGGAACAAAAAAGATGACAAATTACAATCAAGTAAGTAAAGAGAGAATTGGGTCTGTGGAATATTGTAGATAAGGTAAAAAAAACTGTTCTCAACAAATATGGAACTGAGTTTAGTAGGTTGAAGATGATGGTTCAGACTACTGATTGCTCTAAAATATATAACTCATTTCTGATTTCTCCATAATATGCAACCTGTGACAGTCATCTCAACATCTCTTGGTCTCAACACAGGTTTCCATAACTGAGTCAGAGTAACCAATGGGAAGGGCAGACTCAGCTCAACTTGACTATTCCAGAAACAGATTTGGGTATCATAGCTTGGAACAGAGCAGGATAAGAGGAAAGAAGAACCCTCAAATAGTTTCCTGACCCACATCTCTTAACTGCCTAAATGAGATCTCTCCTAAGACATACCATTGGCACCTCAAGTCATAGCCTCTACAAAACCTAGTTTATCATCTTTCCATGAAACCTTCATCTCGCTTCTTATTGAATTGATTTTTATGAGTTACCATCCATCATGAGAATAATCTTCCATATGTGTAGTCTTGAGGTTATCTCTGACATTTCTTACTTCCTTGCCTATCTGATCAATTACCAAATCCTTTTGATTACATTTCTTTAAAATATCTTTGCTTTGCCTTTCAAATATACTAACTTCCCATTTTTTCAGTTTCCTTGAGCCAGTCCTTCACAATATTTCAGGTATACAGAGAGACTGAACATGTCCTTAAACTTACCATTAACTATTCTAGTTTCATATTCATAAACTCCAAAATTCCTTTATTTGATAATCTTTTGTCATTACATCTTTCTCTGTATTTTACAAATTTGAATCCTCTTCTGCATTCTAAGTCTGATCTCCCTTTTCTCTCTAACATAGTTGTTCTCCAGGCTATCACCCTGCATTGGCTGTTTTCTTCTCCCTTCCCTGCCTCGATTCACTGGTAAACCGATTCAACTCAACTTTCCCCTATTCTCTACTCTCAGAATTACTGGCTTCCTTATCCTATCACCAATTAAGTCTAGTCAAACCCTAAACTTTCATCATTGCCTCCATTTGTTTCCTTCAAGATTGGAACTGAATAACTCAAAACCATGCTAATTGTGTCTATTATGATTTTATATTATCTTATCTTAACTAGGTCCTCACCAAAGCAATTCTTTTTTTTTTTAATTTGCAAAATTTAAATTAATTAAATTAGAATATTTTGCCATGGTTACATGATTCATGTTCTTTCCCTCTCCTCCTCCTACCTCCCCTCCCATAGCAAATGAGCAGTTCTACTGGTTTTTACATGTATCATTGATCAAGACCTATTTCCATATTATTAATAGTTGCTCTAGGGTGATCATTTAGAGTCTACATCCTAAATCATATCCCCATCAACCCATGTGATCAAGCAGTTGTTCTTCTCTGTTTCTACTTCCAAAGTTCTTTCTATGGATGTGAAAAGCATTCTTTCTCATAAATCCCTCAGAATTGTGCTGGATCATTGCATTGCTACTAGTAAAGAAGTCCATTATATTCTATTGTACCACAGCGTATCAGTCTCTGTGTATAAGGTTCTGCTCCTTTCACTCTGCATCAATTTCTGGAGGTCATTCCAGTTCACATGGAATTCCTCAAGTTCATTATTACTTTCAGCACAATAGTATTCCATCACCAACAGATACCACACTTTGTTCAGCCATTCCCCAATCGAAGGGCATTCCCTCATTTTCCAATCTTTTGCCATCACAAAGAGCAAAGCTATAAAAATGTTTTACAAGTCTTTTTCCTTGTTATATTTTTTGGGTATAATCCCAGCAGTGGTATGGCTGGATCAAAAGGTAGACCATCTTTTAAAACCCTTTGGGCATAGTTCCAAATTGCTATCCAGAATGGTTGGATCTAAGCAATTCGTTTGAATTGCTTTTCTCTTCCACTCTCCACAGTAGCTATTCCAAATCTTCTTCTCTCCCCAAAACTTTCATGTCATTCTTTACTCCCATCCTTACTCCTGAGTACCTCATTTTACATTTCACAAAAAATTAAGGCATTTGCTTAGTTGCCTTTTCTCCCCACCTCATCTCACATCATTCAGACATCTTTACCTCTCTAATTCCTGTCTCTGCTGAAGAGATGGGAGTTCTTTTTGATAAAGCTAACCATTCTTTTTGCACCCTTGTCCTCACTACTTCTTGCTTTCTCCATCAAATGTTCCCTACTATCATCCATTTTTCTCTTATCTTCAGTCATATATACACACACACACACACACACACACACACACACACACACACACTAGTTCTTTCCACTTTGCTTAGAAACATACCTAACAATGAATATTTGCTCACAAAGTCATTCATCCATAAAAGCTCTCACTTAATTCCACCATAACCTCTAACTATTATCCTATATCCGTTTTCCCATTTCTTAGCTAAATTTCTGGAAAAGAAATCTATTTTTAGTGAATCCAGTTTCTCACTTTTTATCAATCTTTTGAAATCTGCCTTACTATCTCATAATTCAAATGAAATGCTCCCTTCATAGTTATCTATAACCTTTAAAGGCTAGATCTAATGGCATTTTCACAGGATTCAACCTTCTTGACCTTTCTGCATTTGACACTTCTGATCTGCAACATTTGAAATTTTTGATCAACTTCTTCTAATGAATACTCTCTTCTCTCTGGATTCTTGTAACACAATTTTTTCCATTTATTCCCTGACTTCCCTTATAATTCCTTAGTCTCCACTGCTGGTTGGTTATTCAAGCTATGTGCATTAACCATGGGTATCCCTTAAGACCTTTTACAAGGTTTAAAAAAATTATAGCTTTTTTTTTTAAATAGTGTTAAGTGAGTTGTCCAGGGTCTCATAGCTAGTAAATATCTGAGGTTGGATTTTAACTCATGAAGATGAGTCTTCCTGATTCCAAGCCTAGTGACTTGACCTTCTATACTACCTCACATAATGATCTCATCAGCAACTGAAACTTATGGTTTCAATTATTATCTTTATAAAGCCTCCCTGATATATATCTGATATATCAGATATATATCTGATATAATTGATATATACACACACATATATTTAGGTCTTCTCTCCCTTTTGAGCTAGTCTTACATTATCAATTGCCTTTTGGGTACTTTGAATTGAATGACCCATAGTCTTTTCAAAATCAACATGTCCAAAACAAAAATTATGCTCTTCCTCTTCCTCCTTCAACCATAGATGAATTTGACTGTCCTCCCTCTACCCTCATTCCCCACCAACTCCCACACGCACCCTAAATATAACTCAGTAACTCTTTTTTACCTCCAGGGTACAATAAAAGTCTTCTATTTTATAATTAAAGCTTTTCATAACTTGGCCCTTTCATACCATTCCAATCTTTTTATACTTTACTCTTTTGACACATTCTATGGTACAGCTACATTAACCTACTTAGAGTTCCTCAAATTAATACTCTAGTCAACTAGGTTTCCCCATTGCTAGTGCCTTCCCCTCTGAGATTATTTTCCATCTATTCTATATATGCCTTGCCGGTACCTGTTTTTTACATGCTGATTACTCCATTAGAAGGTTTACTTCTTCAGAGCAGGAACTGTTCTTTGCTTTCCTTTGCATCCCTAGTGCTTAGACTGGTGACTGGCACATAGTAAATGTTTACTTATTTTTTGATTGACTCTTTTACTTTCTATTCATGGTCATTACTCTAGTATGAGCTCTCATTGTCACTTATCTACTCTTTCAATAACTTTCTTTTTCTAACATACTTTCCTATCTCTACTCTTTCCCTTTCTAAACCATCCTTCATACCACTATCTGAAGTTTCTTTTTCACATATAGATTTTTCCTACCATGCTTTTACATACATGCTTTTACATACAATCTTTAGTGACTCACTGCCTATTACTTGCAAAGCAAAATTCAAATTTTATTTTGACTAGAATTCAAGGCAATCAGCAATCTGTTGTTATCTTATCTTTCTAAGCTTATCTAATATTAATGATGACCCTTCACCTTCACTATATTCTAGATAATTATTCCTGAAGCAGTTCTAGGATCCATAATTGGCAATAGATTTCTGCTTTAGAACTTACATAGAATGGGGTTTTGATCAACTATTTTTAATATTTTGTTAATGACTTTTCTCTCATTTTTATATCACCAACATGTTCCAATACCATCCCCTTCCATATGTAAACAAACCATTACAATGACTGACTCTTGTTCCATATGCAATAATCATGTCTATAGTCCATAGCATCTCTCCCAGGATCATAGTAGAGGATGATACACATTCACATTGCTTTCATTTATAGATTAAAGAGTCTCTGTTTTTATCTGAGCAACAAGGAATTGGTTCTAGATATAGGTGTAACCAGGTTAAAGGATGTGAATGTTTTTATTACATTTCAGGAAGTTCAGAAGGGAAAGATGCCAATTTGATGACGGCAGCAACAGATATTCCAGTAGCATCAGCTTAATAATCACTGCTACTTTGTGTGGTAGCTTTAGAAATCTTGGTAATGGGTATTAGAAAAAAAAAACATCACAGAAGGCATCTTTACCAATACAACACAGCAGAATCAAATTTGATCTTGGAACTCCTTATAGGTCCTGTTCTGTTCTCACCAAATAGTAACTCTAACTAATGCATTGTTCTCCCAAGCTTCATAGCCTAATCTTTTTGTTTTTTTTTTTTAAATTCCTTACCTTCTCTCTTAGAATTAGTACTAGAAATATTAGTTCCAAAGCAAAAGAGTAGTAAGGGCTGGGTAATCAAGGTTAAGTGATTTGCCCAGGGTCACATAGTTAGTAAGTGACTAAGGCTAGATTTGAAACCAGGATCTCTCATCTCTAGGTCCTGATTCCCTATCTACTAAGCCAGCTCACTGACCTAGTAAGGCTTACTTTTCAATTCTATTCCTAGTCTCTCTCTATGCCTTATTTGCCTCATCTGTAAAATAAGCAGGTTAGACTTTCAATGCTCTAAGTTTCCTCTCTACTCTCAGGCTAGGACCCTTTAATCCTCCTAGAAAAATTCAATGATTCCTAGTAGAAAAAGGTTTCTCCTATCCTATTTTCTTATAACTTTTGGGTTAACTCATTCTAGACACTCATCATATTTTAATTGGGATATAGCTTTGTATATAGCTCAGAACTCTATGAAATTATAAGCTCTTTGAGGACAGACGCTAGCATTTTTCACTGGCATTTTTCACCTTTAGATCCTTGGTACTCATTATAGGGACATGACAGGCACTTATTATATGTTTCTTAAACTAAACTGACTCATGGAAATTCATGAGAACTGTCACAATTACGATGGCATATCTTGTGGAGTCTTGAGCTTCACTGTCCTGTGAATAATCAAGATCAACTGATGTCAGATGATATGAATGACTATGACAGCTCCTGGGCTTCCTCCAGGTGAATGTGGGATGGAGTGCATTCTCAAGGTGTCTTTTCTTTGGGTGGCATCTATATTCTGCATCCTTAGCTTTCTCAGGAGAGGTCAGTGGGAGCATTTTGTAGCTTAAAAAGGGCAGTAGGTATATACTGATTTGCATATTTGGGCAGTATGTAGTTCCCAGGCACTGCTGACTCTATTGGCAAGTGTGTTCTGCTTCCATTCCATGATCAACATAAAACAAGATGGGGAGAAACTAAAGGCAGAGACAATAGACTGGAAGCTATTAAAATCATCCATGTGAGGGGGAATAAGGACCTGAGCCAGTAAAATAGTCTTAGTTCTGGAAGTAAGGAGAAGGTTGTGAATGAAAGAGCTATTACAGAGTTTAAATAGTCATGACTTTATAATTGATTAGATAGAGGAAGAGAGGTGAGGGAAAGATGAGAGTCAAGGAGATATCACATTTTAGAGTCTTGATGGCTGGGAGGAGGTGACTGATTCAAGCTCCCACTGGAGTTGTTGATGGGATTTTTGTTTGTTCATTTTGTGCCTATTATATTCCTATGAGAAGCAGTCACAGCAAAATAGAATGAAAGTTATCCTTGAAGGGCAACCTAGGTTCAAGTCCTACCTCTGACACATATTGGCTATGATACTAAGGTCAAGTCACTTAGTCTCTCAGTTTCTTAGGCAACTGAAACCAAAACATGGAAAAATGTGTTAAATTATATTAGAAGAGAGAGATTTTTCATCTGGGATGTCCCTAAATCAGTGACGGAAAACCTTTTAGAGCCCAAACTTCACCCTCACACCTTATGTGAGCCCTCCCCCTTATCCTAGACAGGGGAGGGAGGAAGCACTTCAATTGGACTGCTGGGCAGAGGGGCAGGTGAAGTGAAAAAATGTCCTCAGTGCATGGAGTTAAGTGAAAAAGTGTCTGCATGTGCAGAATGGGAGGGGAACAGTCCCCTGTGGCACATGTGTCCTAGGTTCACCAACACAGCCCTATACCAATGAAATCACCAATGAAATATTCCAATATTTTTCCTAGATTATAAAGATATTGAAGAAGTTCATATATCTGAATTGAGGGATAGAAGAAAAATATAGTGGAATAAGAAACAATCATTTTTGTTAATTAAACAAGGGGACAGGTGAAAAAATATAAAATAATAATAGGTTGACATTTGTAGAGTACTTTAAAGTTTACATCATCTTTTACATGCCTTCTCTTTTTCAAATCTGAATAAATAAGACGGTTAACATATTGCAATCTTCCTGTGAATGAACTGGTTAATAGAAGACCAGCCTGGAAGTCAGAAAGACCTAGTTTTTTAAGTCCTGCCTCTCACACATTCATGCTGGTGTGACTGTGCACTTAGCACTTCACTTAGCCTGTCAGTGCCTTGAACAACTCCGAAAAATCAAGTCACCGGTGAACTGTCCATTTGTATTGGTAGAGGGATATTCCTCACCTAAGACTTTCCTGGGACCAGAGAAATCACAAGTTCACTTCCTATCTCTATCCTTAAGTTCCTATCTTGTTCACAGCATCAATTTTGCTGGATTTGGAATCAAGGGGCATCTGAATTCAGATCCTGGTTTTGCTACTTAATAGCTATATGACTCTGAGCATGTCATTTCATGCTGTTGAGTCTGTTTCCTCATCTATAAAATGACATGAATGGCCTAAATAAATTCCCAGGCCTCTTTCTCTTACCATATAGTCTAATGCATTTCAGATATATTGAAGATTTGCTTAGTACCCAACTGACAAAGTACAATATCTCCAAGGTCCAGGGTCTCTTTGCCTAGCTCAAATCAAGGACTGTGAATGTTCAGAAGATATAGTCATACCATTTAATGAGCTCAATTTAAGGGAATAGGGAGAGAGAAAGAAGAAATAGAAATCAGATTTCAATCACAGCTGATTGGTACTAGGCAGGCATTTAGTTTGCAAGCAATCCACAGTTCACCCCCTAGCACTTATTTTTACCCTCATCTGCAGATAGTCCACATAGCCATTCTAGTTAAAGATTCCCAACATTCGAGCTTCTATGATGACCTCCTGTGATTTTGGCTATCAGAGGAAGACTAGCTTTTCTATCTAAATTAGAGTCTTCTTTTATCCTGTACAGTTTTATCTAAACTATTGCCTCCTGACTTTCCCACAGGACTTAATCTCCAGTCTTGACATTCATTCAGGTAACTGAATTTGACCTTGAATTAGAATTATTATCAGAAACAAAATAGTTTTCCTTCCTGCATTCTTTAAAGGGTGATTCTTTCTTTTCTTGTCCACAGACAAACAGGAACAGACACACACTAGTGTCAGAGAGTAACAAGGTGGTCCACTTATCTTCTAGCTTATCCTTTTACCTTTCAGTAGGAAAGATTTTTTTCTTCCTCCTTCTTTCTCCCTTTCTCCCTACCTTTCTTCTTTCTTTCCACCCCTTTCTACCCTTCTTTCTTTCTTTCCTTCCTCAAATATTTTCAAAGTGCCTACATAAAAGGCCATATGGAAAGCTGTAGGGAAGATCCAAAGTAGAATAAAATATTTCTTTTGCCTTCATGAAGCTCGCAGTCCAAAACATTTCAGATAGGTGGAATTAAGTCTAAATTATCCAATAGACAGGATATCTTATCCTTGCACATAAAACATTTAGGATATTCTATTCCCCAAATACTATTCATTTCAATGGGAGATGCAGTCTGACACATAGTGAATTAAGTGCTGACCTTGGAGTCAGGAAGACCTGGGTTTAAATTCTGTCTTTGACACTTTTTAACTAGATGATTCCAGGTAAGCTTCTTAATTTTTATGAATCCAATGAAACTCTCTAAGATTATTCTCAGTCTGAACATCTCTTTTAGATGGTTATCTATGGGAGTTCTCATTTGAATAAAATCCTATGTTGACATATTCATTCTTTACCTGTCTTTGATACACAATTTCTTCCTGGATGGTAGTAATGTTTGCCTCATCATACTCCCTTGGCTCAACCTAACCTCCTCTCTGCCTGCCCCGTCTACATCTCTATCCTGTGGGCTTATCAGGAATCAGGTTGTCACCATCCTTTCCTACTGTATCACGTGAAAAGATTAGAGAAGATCAATATCCAGCCAGGGAAGCTATCATTTCTTTTGTTCCTAGTCTCTTCATACCCACAGATATTTCCATGACATGCCAATGGACCCAAAACATCCCTGTTCCTTGCCATTCTATAGATAAATGATTAAGAACACCAGATCCTTTTGGTCTTCTTAAATCTGAACTCATATATATATATATATATATATATATATATATGCCAATTTCACTCCACTTTGAATGTAAACTCACTGAAATAAGGGACTGTCTTAGATCCCTGCTTTATCTGAATCTTCAGCACTTAGGACAGTGCTTGGGTAAGAACTTACTAAATGTGTCTTTTTTCTTTCTTTCATTTCTAAAACAGTCATTTCTGAAACAACTGTGCTCACGTATACATATTAGCACATTTATTGGTAAGCGTACACATATAAAATGCTGAAAAAGAGATAGAAGAATGCAAAACCGGCCTATTTTTCAGATATGAAGGACTTTAGATGTGGAATACATATAGGAAACACACATGCATGTAAGATATACACAGTAGCAGTCGTTATTTTGGAAGTTCACCTTATTCCATTAATTTGACATTTTATGAAATACTTCTAAGCTCATTTGCGGGCACAGATTTGTCAAGATAGAAAAATACAAAAGAAAAATCTCTGTGAAGTTTAGGGTCCCAATTGGACAGGTGCTGAACAAAACAAGGGAGGTTTGGGGAGGCAGCAAGTTCAGTTCCGATGCCTGTTTCATCTAGGACCTTCTTCCCAGTTTGCTCTCTCTTTGTGCATCTCCAGACCTCCCCCCTCCTCATACTCCCTTATCATAGGAGCACTGGCGAGCACATATGTATAATCACCCACACGCATCAGTCTAAGTCTTCCAGCCCTACAATGGGATGAATCTCAATTCTCTGACTAACTCTCCCATCTAGAATTTTCCTGTTCTCCATAGTCCCTGAACTCTGGATGACTTAGTTTTCTTCTATGTATTCCCTAAATCTGATTCCCTGGAGATTCCCTAGGACGAATGTCTATGGTGTGAGTGCTTGCCAAAATTTTTCAGGGCTTCTCATCCTCCGTTAGTGTCCACCTGTCACCCAACTCTCACCTGTGGTTCCAAACAGCTGTAGCATGCTCAGTGGCCACACTCCAGTAAAACCTTCTTGGCAGATAAGCTAAACCAAGTTGAGGGTAATGGACATTCTTCAAACCCTTCAGTGAGTGAGAGGAGATTGTCTACCATGTGACTGCAGAATGGGCAGATGAGAACAATTTGTTCCAACAGCTCTAAAGGTTACAGAAGCAGGGATGTCGAATGCTTAACATTTGGTTAGACATTGAAGAAGCCATGATCATCTACTACATCCTGAGCCATGACCAGTAATCTTGACTTTTGTCTTAACACTGGACTTAGATGACTCTGAAAGAGAGCGGGAGGCCAAAGGTTTTATTCAACTCTGCCTCACTTAACTCCAATTTAAGCATGAGTTAATAGACATCACCAGTGATGTTATTACTGTCCTTTTTAAATACAAAGGATAACAACCAAAGGACTCCTACACTGCAAATTCCTCACACTTCTTAATAAATATTTTTGTTCTCTGGCATGATCATGAGGACTGAACTCTGTTTTTTATACATTTCCATCATTCAGACCACCCAGGAAACAACCTGATATATTAGAAAAAGCATACGCAATCCAATCAAGGAGTCAGAATCAGGATGCCAGGGTTTGAGACCTCACACTGGAAGTATTACTCTTGTTTAGTTAATGAGTCATGTCGGACTCTTTGTGAATCCTTTGTTGTTGTTGAATTGACAAAGATACTGGAGTAGTTAGTGATTTCCTTCTCCAGCTCATTTTATAGAGGAGGAAATAGAGACAAACAGAGTTAAGTGACTTGCCCAGAGTAATGTAGCCAGTAAGTATCTGAGCTGGACTTGAATTCCTGTTTTCCTGACTCTAAGCCTTGGGCTGTGTCATCTAGCTGCTCTCTGGAAAGTCATGTTATTTGGCTTAGAACTTCCCCTCTCAATTTCCCCATTTATGTAATAATGTTTGATTAAGTGTTTTGGAAGACCCCTTCTAACCCAGGCATGTTATGATGTTAATTTCTAATATGGAAGTAAGCTATGAAATTCCCTGATGTCAGACCCCAAAATGTATTTACTATACATTGACTATTAATGTGAAGATGATCTGGAGTTTTTAGTGGAATGGAATCTGATTTTCGGGGAAAAAATTTGACATTCAAAAATGCTAATGTGATCCTAAGCTACACTTAGAAGCATATTTTCCAAAATAAAGAGATGAATGTTCTATTTTTTTCTCCTCTGAGTAGACGCATCTGCAGTATTCGGCTCACTTTGAGGAGTGGGGAGCATTTTGGGAAAGATGCTAAAAAGATTAAATGAGGCCAGAGTAGGGTGTCCTGGTTGATGAGGGCCTGCCACACAGTTGAAGGAAATAAGAGTGATTACCTTGGAAAAGAGAAGACTTAGAGGAAACATGACAGTTCTGTTTAAGTATTTTAAAGGCAGTCATGTGGAAGAAGGATTAAACTTGCTTTGCCTGGATCCTGAGGGTAAAACTAGAAAGTCCAAGTTGAAGCTGAAGAGAAGATGATTGAGTATCCTATGAGGAAGAAAAAAAAATAAATGTTTCTATGAAAAGAGGAATTGGGCTGCCTTAAGAGGGTCTAACAGTCTTTTTATTGGGGGTATCCATGCTGTGCCTGGATAAATACCTGTCAGCTATACCATAGGAGACATTCCTGTTCAGATGGGCTTCTTTAGAATCTCTCTAGGCTATAAGAGATCTCTATATGGAACCATAGTGGCCCCAAAGGGATAAAAACATAGTCGAAGAAGAGGATAGAACCACACGAATCCCAGATTCAGAGACAGATAAACAAAGGATTACTGTGTCAGACTTAAGAGTTTCAGGAATACGAGACTCAGTAATAGAATAACAATGTTAGAACAGAGTAGTTTCTGTACAAGTCAGCTATCTAAGGATTTCTATGAACAAAGTTGTGCTCTACTACTTGAGCTGTCTGTTTTGGAGAGCAAGCCAGAGTAAGAGAATAAAATCATAATAGACACAGTGAACCAAAAATGTGTCATTCAAAATTAATGGGAGATATTTAGACTGTGCAAATCAAGAATGGAATCCATTCTGTAGCAATCTTGTTATTTCCCCTTTGAAGAGGTCCACGACCAGGATTTGACTCACTGTCTAAAGCAGTGATTTCCAAAGTGGGTGCTACCACCCCCTGGTGGGTGATGTAGCGATCCAGGGAGGCAGTGATGGCCACAGGTGCATTTAGGGGTGGTGAATAACTGTAAGAGGTGGTGATAGTATGTGATAGGGGGTGCTAAGTAATATTTTTTCTGGAAAGGGGGTGGTAGGCCAAAAAAGTTTGGGAACCACTGGTCTATAGGATTATTTATATTCTCAGAAATATTGGACTCATTTGAAAGAAGTTTTGCTTGATTATCTAGCTGATGAGTACTTTCAGCAATGAATCTTCAAACAGGGGCAGCAGTAGAGGTCAGAAGGTGACTATTTAGGTCTCTGAGATGGTGAAGCTCACTAAGGGAAAAAGGGTTGAATCTTCATCTCATTAAATGTTTTCTCTTTGTGGATGCTTGCAAAGATTTATAAGTATAATCCAAAGGTTCTAGAGGACTCTATAAATCCCTGAGTAATGAAACTCATGAAGAAGGAAAGGAAAGTTGTCTTTGATGTTCACAGTGTTGATATGAGGTTTTCCATTTTATGTATTTGACTATTTGTTTTTGGTCATGTATAATGGAACCCAGCCTGTGTTCAATGTATAGCAAGCCTAAATGCTTACATAGCCTTCGAATCCTCTTTTGCTTTTTCTGTAAAGAAATGATCATGAAAAATATTTTGGTATTCCTAGAGGAAAATGGATTAGGCAAACTGCACTAAATTTGGAAGTACTTGGGGAAAATACTAAATGGAGTCATGCGCCAAAAAGAAAAGATTTTGAGAAACTCTAATACTGAAGCTGGATAATGAAAACTCAAAGTTTTGACTTTGAATCATTGGCTATTGTCCTTGGTCCTTCATTTTGAACTTGTCCCATGAATGGGATTTAACTGAGGCAGAGTTGCACTAAGTCAGTAGTTCCCAAACTTTTTTGGGCTACCACCCCCTTTCCAGAAAAAAAATATTACTTAACCCCTTGGAAATTATTTTTTTTAATTTTAATAGCAATTAATAGGAAAGATAAATGCACCTGTGGCCATCACTGCCTCCCCTGGATCGCTGCAGCACCCACCAGGAGGCAGTAGCGCCCACTTTGGGAATCATTGCACTAAGTCATCAAACTCATTCTCTGTTCCAGTCATCAAATTCCAATGGCAAGACAAAAGTCAAGATGATTAGCTATGTCCTGGGATACTGTAGATGATCTTGGAGTCTCAGATATCTAACCAAGATCCATTGTGATGGATTCAGCTACCTTCATGCCTTTGGAATGAATTTTTCTCACCTAGTCATTATGCCAGGAGAAGTCTTCACATGCTTTGGGTAAACATCCACCTAAGTCACTGACTTGTTTGAAGGCCATCGGTTACCTCCAAACTGGTTTAGCCAGACTGCTGAGACAATTTACAGGGCTTTGGCTTCTCTGCACGCTCTAGCTTCTTCTGGCCACAGGTGAGAGTTGGATGCTAGGTGAACACCACAAGAAGAAAGCAGCCCTAAAATGGGCTTCTCAAGCTCATACCAGAAGTGCTGTAGGCTATAAAGGATTTATGAAAGAACACAGACAGGAATAGTAGTCAATGATAGCATGTATTAAGCACTTATTGTATGTAAGATGCTCTTCTAAGAAATGGATAGAATGGAATGCATAGTTATGTAATAGTCTGCACTGGGAGAGGGAAGATCCACATAGGTAAATCATGGTTTTGTGTTACTGAAGAAGCTTCCTAGAGTTTAAATTACCATCTTGGCTGGAAGAGGTTCAGTCATTTCATATCCCTCCAAAGCAGTTGAATGGAATATAGGGAAAAAGTCAAGGGGGGGTGGGGGGGGAGGATGTCTCTTGCACCATGTTGTAAGCCCAGGAAAGAGAAGAAAGGTGGCAAAAATAGGAATGCAAGGGATAGTAAGAAGGAATATAAGAGAATGGTACTTTCTATCATTCATAAATATAATAGCAATATGGAAACAAAAAAGGAAGTTGCTTTTAATGGACAGTGATTAAAAAGTTCTAGGAAAGAAAATAACATAAAGATAGTTTTATTCTACATTAAAAGGCAACAAAAACATAATTTCATGGAATATGAGGTCATGTCAAATTGTGGAGTTTGTGAAGACTTTTCATTTAAAAAAAAACAATATAAATACTACCAAGAAGCAAATTTCATGATAATTACACTTAAATAACACCACCATCTGCTTTAGAAGATAAAAAAATAGGGAAATTTTATGTCAAAATTGATTTAAAAACTCAAACCTATTTAAATTAATATATACTTTAATATTCAATGACTTCTATGAAAAAACTTGGAATAGTAGAGGTTGATGAACAAGGAAACACTAGCCATTGCAAGTAACAACATAACAAAAATATTAATGACTTTATCTTAACAGACAATAATAACTATTCTTGCTCCCTTTTTAATGAAAACAAACAATTTTAAAGAATATTTCATATCAATACAGAATTAGAAGGAATAATAAAAATGAAAAGATATGGTAAGTAATTATAAAATTTCATATTGACCTATTTAAAACAAGCTAATGATATTGAAAAATGAGAATTGGATAAAATAAAATTGACACTATCTAAGTAATATTTAATATATGGAAATTAATTTTCACAAAGAGGAGACTAAAGAGTCTAGGAACCAGATTAATCAGCAGGTATTTGAGTTCCTTCTCAAAGAACAAGATACAGTAGTCAAAGATAATACTGGTTTAATACAAATTCATGTATAATGCCTTAATGAGCAGGATAATAAAATAATATGAATAATATTACCTCAAATAACAGAGAAATCACAGAATTTTGAGAGTTTGAAGGGATATCAGCAGCTTTCTGGTCTAAGTCATATCTGAGAGAAATTCTCACTAAAACATATACAGTAGAAGAGAAAAACAATACTAAACAAATTTTAAAAAAAGAAGCTAACAGAAAGGTTTGTTAAGTGGGTGGGTGGGGGGGTACAGCTAGTTGGCTCAGTGGATTGAGAGCCAGGCCTAGGAAAAGGAAGTCCTACTTGAAATCTGGCCTTAGATACTTCCTAGCTGTGTACCCTGGGCAAGTCACTTCACCCCCATTGCCTAGCCCTTACCACTCTTCTGCCTTAGAACTAATACATAGTATTGATTCTAAGGTAGAAGATAAGGTTTTAAAAAAATAGAAAGCTTGGGGGAAAAAA
This sequence comes from Gracilinanus agilis, assembly GCF_016433145.1. Lineage (NCBI taxonomy): Eukaryota > Metazoa > Chordata > Mammalia > Didelphimorphia > Didelphidae > Gracilinanus > Gracilinanus agilis. Next base: position 216,196,860 of record NC_058131.1, read on the forward strand.
CAATTAAGCCGGATCATCAAGAAGACATTTAAGGGTAAAACTGGAAAGAATATAAATTGTTTAAAAAAAGAAATTATTTGCAGTAATAGCTATTAAAATTTCTTTTTCTCCATCAATGATAGGAGAGATAGCACATTCAGATTTTAACATCACAGTTTTCTTAGTATTGCATAAGGAAGTAGCTATGGCTCCAAAGAAAACAAAGATGAAAACCCAGCTGGACTTGACTTTAATCCAGTAGAGATCAGTAATGAAGGCAATCTTGTTTAGATGGCATCGAGGGATCAGTTCTCAAGTAATATAGAAAAAGGAAAAGGAATCAAATGCTTGGGAAAATAACATGTTTTTATTTTTTAAATTTGAAGAAAAAGTCAATAACTATCACCCTATGTGACTATTTTTTTCATCCCTAGAGAGCTTTAATAAGGCTAATCTATATATGTATTAAGTGCATTCTGGATGAAGGCCTGAGAAGACTACACACGGACTTTAACAAATAAAATTCTTCAGTGAGTGTCATTTTATAACCATGCAATGGACGAAAAAGTGAAGAGAATACAAGATTCCACTGTGCTTATTGTTTGTGGAATACAAAAAGGCTTTTGCTTGGGTAGAATAAGTCTTTATTATCTTAGAGGCTCTGCTCCAACAAGGTATGACACATGATGAAGTCAGAATGATACAAGATTCCTTGAAAGATATATCACTAGTCATAAATTTGTATTATGATTTTATTACTATTAGTATAAAGTGAGGGGGGGTACTGTCAATGTTCAGTCAGTACAAGGCAGAAGAGACAGCCAGTGTCTCAAATCCCAGGTGCAGCCTCACCTACAAAACATACGTTGTCATTGCCATGAGCTTGCAGGCACCATTGGCCACTGTGGTAAGAGGATGGGAAGAGAAATCCACCCAACCTCCTTATTGCTTTATTGGAGAGTCTGCTTCTCTAAGTACAAGTGGATTACTCAAAAGAAGCAGCTCTCTCTCTCTCTCTCTCTCTCTCTCTCTCTCTCTCTCTCCACACACACACACACACACACACACACACACACACACACACATAGACTTAAACATAGCCTATCATCTTTGAAACCACCAATGCAATTATAAGATCCAAGAGACTACTCAGGAATCACACATATTCTTTAGTAAGTGGATACATTCCACTACAAAGAGTCAAAATACATGCCTTGGTCCATGGGAAGAGCTCCCAGCCACTCTGGCTACACTTATTTCAATTTCTTTTTTTCAACTCATGCATTATACTATCCAGTAAGATTGTCTGTCCAATAGTTTACTTAACTTGGAATTTCATCTCCCATGTCTACAGATCTGCCCAAAGACTATCCCTCATACCCAGAATGCATTCTTTCCTCTCCTCTTTCTCATAGAATTCTTAGCTTCTTTGGAAAATTTAGATCAGGCGTCATCTCCTTATAGCCTTTCCTTATCCCTAGTTGTTATTACGCTCCTCCTCTTCAAATTACCTCATATATATTTATCTTCATACACATTGCATCCATTAGTAAAGCATGATCTCCTTAAAGGAAAAGAAAAATTTCATTTTCATCTTTATATTCCCATTGCCTGCTATTATCCATTTAATAAATATTTATATTTATTATTTATTTATTTGTTTATTATATATTTATTGTAAATATAAATATTTATAAAAACATACTACATTAATGGAGTGTATGAGTGTTCAGGGAGATTGAGCACCTCTGAAATGAAGGCTTGCTAGGACCTTTTCAGGAATGCTTATCACTTTTGGGGTCCACCTAGCCCTCAACTCTCACCTGTGTCACCAAGAAGCTGTAGTATGCAGAGTGCTGCACCCAGGTAAAACTGCCTAAGCAGATGGGCTAAACCAGTATGAGGGTAACCAATAGACCATAAACCCATCAGTAAGTTAGGGGTGTCTATACCAAGCATGTAAAGACTTCCCCCAGTGGAAGGAATAGATGTGATCAGTTTGTTCCAATGGCTATGAAGGTGGCTGAAGCAGATAATATGCAGTGCTTGGAGCTTCGTCAGACATTGAAGATGCCAAGGTCATCAACTACATCCAGGGCTATCACCAGGCATCCTAACTTTCCTCTTGCCACTGGATTTTAATGCCTGGAACATAGAGAGAAGCTGACTATTTTGTGTAACTCTGCTTCACTTACATCTAATTCATCACTCGGTGATGTCATCAGTCTTCTGAAAAAGGACAAACAACAAACGATGACAACTTGTCCAATTGAATTTAGTTGACCCGTTTAACTCAGAGTTTCAGTGTTTCTAAGCAACTACTTCTTTTCTTGGATCCTCAGAAAGGAAGCCCATAGGATTTGGTGAGAAGAGAATCTGGACATTTTATTTACAAGTAGAGCTTACTTTCTGATTGATGACAGGCAAAGCTTCATTCCAGATTTAAAAAAAAAAATACAAAACGGAAACTTCTCAGCACTTAGCTTAGCAATGGTGGTATTAACACCACCTGCAAAGAGACATGTATTTACAGTGTGGTCCCACTGGGAAGGATTCTTGTAATACTTGCACTAAGGAATAACAGAAAATAAATATATGCTGATGGTTCAGAGACTCTTTTCTCCCTAGTGCTATAGTCACTCCCTGGAAGTAAATTGAATGCTCAGGAAGGCACATTAACTCTCCTCTGGGCCCTCCAGAATCTTCCTACCTCAGTGGCCAAAAGGGATTTATGTAGAGTCCTCAGCACCTGGCTGTCTAGAAAACAGGGCAGTGGAGAGAAATGGAATCATAGACTATTAACAGTAGAGGCTTCTGCCTGCTTAAAGGGAGACAGAGCAGGTTGGAAGATGAGGATAATTACTCAGTATGAATGCTGGATGAGTCTAGATTCTTTGAAGCCAAGTTCCTCCACTGTAGAGATTAGAGGGATTATATATGTAGAGCTGAAAGAGATGTAGAGCTGGAAATGGTCTAAAGGCCTACTAGTTTAATGCTTTTGTTTTACTGATAAGGAAACTGAGGGCCATGGAAATGGACTTGCCCAAGGACACACGAATGATAAGGAGGTCATATTTGAATACAGGTTCTCTGATTTTGGAATCAGTACTCTTTTCTGGATGGACAGTTAGACAGTACAGTGGTCAGAGTACTGGGCCTAGAGTCAAAAAGCTCTGATTCAAATTGGGCACTAGACACTTACTAGTTGTGCAGCCCTGTGAGAGTAGCTAAATCGTTTTCCCTTAGTTTACTTATCTATTAAATGAACTGGAGAAGGAAATGGCAAACCACTCTAGTATTTCTGCCAAGAAAACCCCAAAAAGAGGTCTCAAAGAGCCTGACACAACTGAAACAACTTAACAAAACAAACCAAAAACTATTTCCCTGAATCCATAGAATAAATTGATCAGTATAAAAATTGTTAGAGTTGGTGTCCATCAGAGTACACTCCTACTACCTGAGACACATAGCCTGTTTCTTTGTTAGGTTGGGAGAAGATTAGTGAGAGTAATATAGTTCTAAATTAATAACATTTATATTGGAATAGGGAAATTTTCTATCATCCATGTCAGGGATGTCAGTTGGAGAAAGAGCAAAAGATCAAGATACTGCTTGCTGCCCCTAAATCAAGGGCATAAACCAGTCCAAAAGTTTGCATAGTATTTTATAATGATCACTGGCTGAGGAGTAGGATAGCTTTGATTCATATCTAAATTCTATGACTTGCTGTGTGACCTTGAGCAAGACATTTAATCTTTCTGGGCATCAGTTTCCTTATTTATAAAGTGAAAAGAATGGAGTGGTTGGTCACTAAAGTTCCTTTCAATCAAACAATCAAACAATAAGCATTTATTAAGTACCTACTATGTGCTAGGTGGAGAGGGTACAAATGCAAAGAATAAAATAATCCTTACTCACGTGGAAATTACATTCTGACAGAAGAGACAATTCTCATATATACAGTGAGAAAAAAGTCTATACAGATTAAAGAAAAAATGAAAAAAGTACAAAGTAGTTAAAAGTAATGTAGTTTGAGAGGAAGGGTATTAGCATTTGGAAGAATCTGGGAAGGCTTCTTTTAAAAGATGATGCTTGGGTTAATTTTTTTTTTTTTTTGCTTTGTACATTTTATTTTTTAATTTTTTTAATTTTTATTTTATTTTGAATATTTTACCATAGTTACATTTTTCATGTTCTTTCCCTTTTCCCCAAACCCCCACTGCCCTGTAGCTGACACACAATTCCACTGGGTTTTACATGTATCATTGATTAAGTAATTCCATATTAATGATAGTTGGACTAGAGTTATTGTTTAGTGTCTACTTCCTGAATAAAATCCCCATCAGTCCCTGTGTTCAAGCAGTTGTTTTTCTTTTGTGTTTTTACTCCCACAGATCTTCCTCTGAATGTTGCTAGTTTTCTTTCTCATAAGTCCTTCAGCCTTGTTCTGGATCCTTGCATTGCTGCTAGTAGAGAAGTCCCTTATGTTCAATTGCACCACAGTGTATCAGTCTCTGTATACAAAGTTCTCCTGGATCTGCTCCTTTCACTCTGCATCAATTCCTGGAGGTCATTCCAGTTCACATGGAATTTCTCCAGTTATTTTTTTTAAACCCTTAAATTCTGTGTTTTGGCTCCTTGTTGGAAGAGTGGTAAGGGTGGGAATGGGGGTCAAGTGACTTGCTCAGGGTCACACAGCTGGGAAGAGTCTGAGGCCAGATTTGAACCTAGGACCTCCCATCTCTAGGCCTGACTCTCAATCCACTGAGCAACCCAGCTGCCCCCTCCTCCAGTTCTTTATTCCTTTGAGTTCAATAGTATTCTATCAACAACAGATACCACAATTTGTTCAGCCATTCCACAATCAAAGGGCATTGCCTCATTTTTCAATTTTTTTGCCACCGCAAAGAGTGTGGCTATAAAATATTTTTGGACAAGTCTTTTGCCTTAATATCTCTTTGGGGTATAAACCAAGCAGTGCTATGGCTGGATCAAAAGTCAGATAGTCATTTAAAGCTATTTGGCCATAGTTAGAAATTGCCATCCAGAATGGTTGGATCAGTTCACAACTCCACCAGCAATGCATCAATGTCCCAATTTTGCCACATCCCCTCCAACATTCACCACTTTCCTTTGCTATCATGTTAACTAATCTGCGAGGTGTCAGGTGGTACCTCAGAGTTGTTTTGATTTGTATTTCTCTAATTATAAGAGATTTAGAACACTTTTTCATCTGTTTATTTATAGTTTTGATTTCTTTATCTGAAATTGCCCATTTGTGAAACTTGCCCATTTATCAGTTGGGGAATGGCTTGGTTTTTCATACAATTGATTTAGCTCCTTATATATTTGAGTAATTAGACGTTTGTCTGAATTTTTTGTTATAACATTTTTTTCCCCAATTTGTTGCTTCTCTTCTAATTTTGGTAGCATTGGTTTTGTTTGTACACTAACTTTTTAGTTTAATGTAATCAAAATTATTTATTTTACATTTTGTAATCTTTTCTAACTCTTACTTGGTATTAAAATCTTTCCTTTCCCAGAGATCTGACAAGTATACTATTCTGTGCTCACCCAATTTACTCAGTTTCCTTCTCTATATTCAAGTCATTCACCCATTCTGAATTCATCTTGGTATAGGGTGTGAGATGTTGATTTAGACCCAATCTCTCCCATATTATTTTCTAATTTTCCCAGCAGTTTTTGTCAAAGAGTGGATTTTTGTCCCAAAAGTTGGGCTCTTTGGGTTTATCACAGACTATCTTGCTAAGGTAGCTTACCACGAGTTTATTCCACTGGTCCTCCTTTCTATCTCTTTACCAGTACCATATTGTTTTGATTAGTACTGCTTTATAGTACAGTTTAAGATCTGTTACGGCTAGGCCACCTTCCTTCATATTTTTTTCATTATTCCCCTTGATATTCTTGATCTTTTGTTCTTCCAAATGAAGTTTCTTATAGTATTTTTCTAATTCAGTAAAAAGTTTTTTGGTAGTTTGATAGGCATAGCATTAATAAGTAAATTAATTTGGGTAGGATGGTCATTTTTTTATGTTAGCTCATCCTACCCATGAGCAAGCAATATTTTTCCAATTGTTTAGATCTAGTTTTAATTGTGTGGAAAGGGTTTCATAATTGTGTTTGTATAATTCCTGTGTTTGTTTTGGCAGATATGTTCCTAAGTATTTTATCTTGTCTAAGGTGATTTTAAAAGGTGTTTTGCTTTATAACTTTTGCTCCTGTGATGTGTTGGAAATCTATAGAAATGCTGATCATTCATGTTAATTTATTTTGTATCCTGCAACTTTGCTAAAGTTGTTGATTATTTCCACTAACTTTTTAGTTAATTCTCTAGGATTTTTTAAGTAGACCATCATATCATCTGCAAAGAGTGATAGCTTGGTATCCTCACTGCCTATTTTAATACCTTCAAATTCTTTTTATTCTCTAATTGGTACTGCTAGTGTTTCTAGTACAATGTTAAATAATAGAGGTGACAATGGGCATCCTTGTTTCACTCCTGATCTTATTGGGAATGTTTCTAATTTATCTCTGTTGCAGATGATGTTTGTTGATGGTTTTAGATATATACTGTTTATTATTTTTAGGAAAGGTCCTTCTATTCCTATACTTTCTAATGTTTTAAGTAGGAATGGATGTTGTATTTTGTCAAAGGCTTTTTCTGCATCTATTGAGATAATCATGTGATTTGTGTTTGTTAGATTGTTGATATGGTCGATTATGTGAATGGTTTTCCTAATTTTGAACCATCCTTGCATTCCTGGTATAAATCCCACAAGATCATAATGAATATCTCTCGTGATCATTTGCTGGAGTCTTTTTGCTAGTATTCTGTTTAAGATTTTTGCATCTATGTTCATTAAGGAGATTGTTCTGTAGTTTTCTTTCTCTATTTTTGATCTACCTGGCTTTGGTATCAGTACCATATTTGTGTCATAAAAGGTGTTTGGTAGAACTCCTTCTTTTCTTATTATGTGAAATAGTTTGTATAGTATTGGGATTAGTTGTTCTTTGAAGGTTTGAGAGAATTCATTTGTGAATCCTTCTGGTCCTGGGGATTTTTTCTTAGGGAGTTCTTTGATGGTTTGTTCGATTTCTTTTTCTGATATGGGATTATTTAAGTATTCTATTTCTTCTATTGTTAATCTGGTCAATTTATATTTTTGTAAATATTCATCCATATCACCTGGATTGGCATATAATTGGGCAAAATCATTTTTAATGATTGCCTTGATTTCCTCTTTATTAGAGGTGAGGTCTCCCTTTTCATCTTTGGTACAGATAATTAGGTTTTCTTCTTTCCTATTTTTAATTAGATTGACCAGTACTTTGTCAATTTTATTTGTTTTTTCAAAGTACCAGATCCTAGCCTTATTTATTAATTCAATAGTTCTTTTTCTTTCAACTTTATTAATTTCTCCTTTAATTTTTATAATCTATAATTTGGTTTTTAACTGAGGATTTTTAATTTATTCCCTTTTCAGTTTTTTGTTTTGCATGCTCAGTTCATTGATCTTTACCCCCCATAATTTGTTAAAATATGTACTCAAAGATATAAATTTCCCCCTGAGTACTGCTTTAGCTGCATCCCACAGACTTTGGTATGATGTCTCATCCTTGTGATTCTTTTCAATTAAATTATTAATTGTTTCTATGATTTGTTCTTTAACTAACTGATTTTGGAGAATCATATTATTTAATTTCCAATTAATTTTTGATTTGCCTGTCCATGTGCCCTTACTGATTATTATTTTTATTGCATTATGATATGAAAAGGTTATATTTATTATTTCTGTTCCCTTACATTTGTTTGCCATGTTTCTATGCCCTAGTAAATGATCAATCTTTGTGAATGTACCATGTGCAGCTGAAAAGAAGGTATATTCCTTTTTGTCTCTATTTGTTTTACTACACATTTCTATTAACTCCAATTTCTCTAGGATTTCATTCACCTCTCTTAACTATTTCATATTTATTTTTGGTTTGATTTATCTAGATCTGATAGTGGGAGGTTCAAGTCTCCCACTAGAATAGTTTTGCTGTCTATTTCCTTCTTGAGCTCTACCAATTTCTCCTTTAGAAATTTGGATGGTATACCATTTGGTGCATACATATTGAGTACTGTTATTTTCTCATTGTCTATACTGCCTTTTATTAGGATGTAGTTACCGTCCCTATCTCTTTTAATCAGATCTATATTTACTATTGCTTTTTCAGATATCATAATGGCTACTACTCTCTTCTTTATCTCAGTTGAAGGCCAATAGATTTTGCTCCAGCCTTTTACCTTAAACTTTTGTATGTCTGCCTGCCTCATGTGTGTTTCTTGTAAAACAACATAATTGTTTTATGGGCAAGTTTATCCCATTCACATGCAGAGTTATAATTATCAGTTGTGTATTCCCCAACATTTTGATATCTTCTCCTAGTTCTGCCCCTTCTTCTTAATCTATTCCCTTTTAAACCAGTGGTTTATTTTAAGTCAGTCCCCTTTATCCCCTCCCTTAGTTTACTTCCCTTTCTACCCCCTCCCTTTTTGTTCCCCTATTTTTATTTTTTAAGGCCTAATGAATTCCCTCCCCCCCTCTCCTACCCTTCCTTTTTTGACCTCCCCACCCCCCTGCTCCCCTTGGTTTATCCCTTCGGACTTTCTCCATAGTGTTAGAATTCTATATCCCAATGGATATAGCTACTCTTCCCTCTCAGAATTAATTCTGCTGAGAATAAGATTTAGATCTTACCTCTTAATGCTCTCTTCCTCTCCTTTTTATAATAGTATTCATCCCCTCCCCTTCCCATGCCCTCTTTGTGTGGTATAGAATATCCTATTTTTCTTATTCATTCAAATTTTTCTTGGTGCCATCTTCTATTCCCCCACTCTTTTTTTTTCCCATATCATCTTAGATCATTTAGTACTCCAACCTCTCCCTATGAATAATAATTCTTCTCATTACTATAATAGTGAATACTGTTTTTGAAAATTACATATAACATTTCTCCATATAGGAATACAAATAATTTTATTGTATTGAAGCCCTTAAAGAAGCACTTTTAAAAATAAGCGTTTTCTTTCTTTACTCTCTCTTTCTTATTTACGTTTTCATGTTTCTCTTTGTTTTTGTAGTTGGATATTGAACTTTCCATTTAGTCCTCATCTTTTCTGTGCAAATACTTAGAAATCTTCTATCTTGTTGAATGCCCATACTTTCTCCTGAAAGTATAGAGTCAATTTTGATGGGTAGGTGATCCTTGGTTGTAGACCCAGTTCTCTTGCCTTTTTGAATATCATATTCCAAGGCTTGCAGTCTTTTAGTGTGAAGGCTGCCAGATCCTGTGTGATCCTGATTGGTGCTCATTGGTATCTGAATTGTCTCTTTCTGGCTTCTCATAATATTTTTTCTTTAACTTGGAAACTCTTGATTTTGGCAATTATATTCCTGGGGGTTGTCTTTTGAGGGTTTAGTGTAGAGGGTGATCTATGAATCTTTTCAATGTTTATTTTTCCCTCTTGTTGGAGAACATCAGGGCAGTTTTCTTGGATAATTTCTTTTAGTATAGTTTCCAAATTTCTATTAATTTTTGATTTTACAGGAAGACCAATGTAGTCTCTTCTAGACCTGTTTTCTTTATCTGTCATACTCTCAGTAAGATATTTCATGTTTCCATCTATTTTGTCAGGCTTTTGACTTTGCTTTATTAGTTCTTGCTGTCTTGCGAGATCGTTGGCTTCTACCTGTCCAATTCTGGTCTTTATAGACTGGTTTTCTGCTATAATCTTTTGATTTTCCTTTTTGGTTTGGTCTATACTGTTGTCCAGCTGTTTAATTGTGGTCTTCAATTTGCTTATCAATTCTTTTGATTTGGGGGCATCTTTCTCTAACTGGGAGTTTCTGTCTTTTATCATGTTAATTTCCTTTTGAGTTATTTCCCATTTTTCTTGCCAAATTTTTCTCATGATCTCAGATTTGAACTCTTCAAGAGCTTGTGAGAAATTTTCAATTTTTTGGGAAGGTTTGAATTGATTCCTTGTTTGTCCTCTGCTGTCTGCTCTATTGTCTGGATTTTTTCTGTTTAAAAGTTATCAAATGTTAAAACTTTCTTCTTGTTCTTTCTCTTGAGTAGTTCTTGGGCATTTCTTTCCATTATTATTATGCTGTTTTTCTTTCTTAGTCAGAAGTCTGAGTGAGGCAGTCAGGCTCTCTGTCTATCGAGCTATGGAACAGTTTTTACATGAGTCACAGTTCAGCTTTATCCTTGTGCTCAAGGTCTGCACTAGGCTCCTGGGGTCTCAAGTCTAACTGTTCTCAAGGTCAAGCCTCTTGGTGGTGCCCTTGCTTTGCTCCTCTGCCTGAGGCTCCTTTAAGAGTCTCATTGTGTTGACCCACAATCAGCCACCCCTCTGTGATATGCCCCCACCCACGGTCCGTGCTCAAGGTCTGAGCCCAGGGTCCATGCTCAAGGTCCACTGTGAAGGTCTGAGTTCAAAGTCTGTAATCTTTAGCCTCTTGGGGTCTTAAGTCTTGCTGCTCTCAGGAGCCAGCCCTTGATGGTCCCAGGTAGCTGCAAGAACTTAATGAATGCCCCAAGCTTGCTCTAACCCTTATGCACTGGTTTTGGCACTGTAGGTGGTGTGTGTGTGGGGGGACACTGATCAACTCACATTTAAAGGAGAGCTATTTCACCCCCTTATAGCATGGCAATGCCCAAATCTCATGTACTTTCAATGGTGCACCCTGTTGTGGGGTCCCTTTGTTCATCTGTATTTGGCTTTTGTGTCCTTTTGAGATGTCATGTGTAGCTAGGTCAGGAGAGATAAGTGCCCTGCTTCTACTCTGCAGCCATCTTAACATTGAGTTAATTTTTAAAAAACAAAAAAAAAATGCCTTTATCTTCTATCATAAGTATTGGTTCCAAGGCTGAAGAGTGGTAAGGGGTAGGCAATTAGGATTAAGTGACTTGCTCAGGGTCACACAAGTGCCTGAAGCCCACATTTGAACTCCACATCTCCCATCTCCATTGCTGGCTCTCTACCCACTGACATATATAGCTGCCACTTGTGTTAAGTCTTAAAGGAAGAGAGGAATTGTCTGAAGGGCATGTAAGAAGGCAATCATTTAATAAAAGGCATGGCCACTGGCCAGTGCAAGTCTCAGGAATTAGGGATGGAGAACAGTCAGCAACAGACAGAAGGCCTGTTTGGTTGAATCGTTCAGTGACGGAGGCAGACTAATGTACAATGAGGCTGGAAAGATAGATTGGGGCCAAGTTTTAAAGGACTTTAAAAGCTAAATAGAGGAATATATATATATATATATATGTGTGTGTGTGTGTGTGTGTGTGTGTGTGTGTGTACATAAATATATATAAGTGTGTATATATATTTTTTAAATTCAGAGGCAATAGGAAGTTATTGGAGCTAATTGAAGAGGAAATTATTATGATCCACCAATAGCACATACAAAACAAGGAATAAGGGAAAGTAGTACATATCAGTATTGTTAGCAGGGAAGGGTAAATTAAACTATGTAACCAAAAAATAAATATTTCCAGACTGAGCAAATAATGGCAAGATTTAATCAGTCATACTTAATATACCTATGCCAGGGAAAATAATAATTTATTATATGGTTTTTTGTCCAGACTCTGATTTCATCAGTGTAGGGAACACCCAAAATGGAAAATTCAGTGAATAAGGAGCAATTATGTTGCTTTTTTTGCCTTTATATCCCCAGAATGAAGCATAATGTCTGACCCAAAAGAGCTACTTAATAAATACTTATTGAATAAATGAAAGGATTTATATATCTATACTTTATTTTCTTATATAGTTATCTTTTGCACAGAAAATTTAAATGACTAGCTTTGTACCTTAAAGCAATATAGCTTTTAGAGTATTGGCTACTAAGTGCTTCAGTGGATAGAATGATGGGCCTGAAGTCAAGAAGACTCATCTTCATGAGTTCAAATCTTATCTCAGACACTTCCCAGCTGTGTGACCTTGGGTGAGTCACTTAACCATGTTTTCCTCAGTTGCTCATCTATAAAAATGAGATAGAGAAGGAAATGACAACCCACTATGTTATCTTTGCCAAGAAAACTCCAAATAGGGACAAGGAAGAGACAGATATGAAAACACTGAAGAAGAACAACAAAAGAGTGAAAACCTTGAACCCAAGTCTTCAGGATACCACGTACATGGGCTCCAGTTGTCTCTAAGAAGCCATTATTTGTGCCATAAATTGCACAAGCTAAAGAAGCTTGGGACATTTTATTTCAAGGTCAGAAAATTTGATGTTAACCTTGTCCCTTGCCCTAGAAACTACAATTAATTCTATAAATAATAAATTCTGTCATTGAATTATTAACCCTATTAAAAAGTCAGCAGCAAACCCTCCTACTGTAAATCTTCCCCTTTTTCACTGAGTTAATTTTTTGTACGTTAAGTTGTAAATTTTTAAAACTCTCACACAACATTGTATTCATCAATATTAAAAAACAGCTTGATCATTCACTGTAAAGTTTAGTGTAATTAATTAAGTCCATGAATGCTCTAGAAAGGAAATATATTTTTAAGCAAATGACACATTTTTCTTCTCTCCCTTTCAGGTCTCCATTAGCTTTTATTTGCTAAATCTATATTAAAAAAACACATGTACTTTTAAATTGGAGGCAAATAGTGTTTAATTAAACTATATGACAGTAAAAGGAGCTCTTAGGGGTTTAGTTTGGGTTTATTTAGCATAGGGAAGGGGTTGGGGAGGAAGGTTGATTGTGGGGTAGTTAGAAAGACATAGTGGAGAGAAGATATTAAAAAAATAAAATAATGATTGGACAGCAAAGGACATACTACTTGAAGCAACATCTTTGGAAATGATGAATGTCCAACTTCGATCTGTGTTATGTCCTTAAACCATTTTCTTCAAAGAAAAAAAAAAACTCTCACCATCATATTTTATGAAGAATGTTTTCTTCACTTTTCAACAAAGGTTCTTAAGCCTTTGATCTTTTGATTGTCCAGAAATAATGATTTGTTTGTTCTAAAAATAGTCTTCCCCAAGGATAAAGGGTAAATTTATTTTTCAGCGCTATCGTGCTGAACCAAAAGGAAAAGAAGATAAATCTATTGACGGCATGCCATGTATTAAATTTAGTGTTGATGTTCCCAGAAAATCTTCCTTAATATTTTTAGACCAAGATTAATGTATTTGCAGACAATTTTAGGCTATAAAGAGAACAAAACTCAACATCTGTTTCATTGTCTGTGTTCCCTATACAGTTTTCTTGCCTAAAAATGTAGAAGGCAGGCTGTAGGGAGCAAATATATAACTCAGGCTTCTCCCAACAATGTAATAACTTATTTTGTGGATTCAGAACATTTCTTGATTTCTGTATTTTGACAGAAGATTAATTTGAGATGGTTTGGCTTTATTAAACACTGCCTGACGGAGACTTTCAATGTCCATTACAAAGCACTTAATACAGTAAATGCTAAATTACCATGTAGCAGCTTTAGAAATGCATGTGCCATCCATATGGATGCTGAGGGGATTCAATATGGCCATCCTGATTAAAATTACTGCCAAATGAGCCTGGAGTGATGAGACACTGATGATGCCCAACATGTCAAGCAAGCCCTGTCATGGAACCATTATTGCAGGGTGACACAGACTTCTCAGTGTTGCCATTTTAAATTCTGTCTTTCAGCAGGTCATAATCACATTCCATTTAAAAATCAATTCTAGCTTGAAAATTTTGGAGATAAGTTATCAGCCTGAAAATTATTACCAATTTTACTTTTGTTACATTTTCATTCTCCTCTCCCATAATAGGATTAGTCTATTGGAGGTTATGCATAACTTATTTTGGCTCAGCAAAATTATTGTCTTTACTGTAGGTACTCTAATTTTCTAAGTAGTTCAGTTTTTTTTAATGATCTTTTTTGCTTATTTTTATGCTATCCTTTGTGAGGTAGAGGACTATGTATTCCCATTTTACAGACAGCAACTGAAACACAGTAGTAATGATAGCTGATATTTTTGAGCATTTTCTTATTTGATTTTCAAAACTCCATGGCATAAATTCTACAGGAATATTATGTACATTTTGCTATTGAAGTAAACAAGTTCTGAAGGAAGTATGAAAGGTGAGATTTTCAGCCAAGTCTCTCCTGACACCAAGTCTAGCACTCTATAATGAGTCAAAGCACAATAAATATCATTTTCCTGATCTATAGTTCCAAATGACTCAAATCAGCTATTAAATAACTGTTCCTCAGCACACTTTCATGTCTGGTTGTTAGAAGGAATGTGATGAGGTGGAAAGAACCATGACCTATGTGTCAGGTCATAGACAGAGAGAGAAGGTAGTAGGACATGAGTAATCTGCTAATGTTACAAACTATCCTCTGCTTCTGTATAATGAGGGATCTAGACTAGATGAGTGCTCAGTCCCCCTTAGCTCCGGCAATTCTGTGTTTGGCAACCATATTAAAGCTAAAGTACCTTTGCAAGAAAATATTAATTCAGATTTGGAACAAGCCCTTTGGAGACCCTAAAAAATTTTGACAGTTATGTCACCTGTTCCTTACTGGCTACCAGAGACTTTCTGCTTTACATGTACTTTGATATCAAACACATACACACACTTACAAACTGGTCCTTTATCCACTGTGCTACCTAGCACTTGAAAATGTCTATAGCAAAAATCCTTAAAGAAATATACAAACTGGACAGAAGTCTAACAAGAATTACTAGAAGAGCAAAAAGAATTTTAAAACCAACAACCAAAAATTGATTTAAATAAAACTGATACAAGAAAAAGGAGACAAGGAATTAGAACTACACACCAACATTATGAAAAAAAAAACAAGTTGCAAAACCTTCCTGAATAAAATGACTCCTTAAAATTAGAATTAAACAAATAGAAAGTAATGACTGAGACGAGAAGATAATTTTTAAAAGTTAAAAAGTCTGAAAAAATTTGAGGAAAACATAGAATATGTGATAAGAAGAAAAAACACGTGATCTGGAATAGATCAAGGAGAGAGAATTTTAAAGTCATTAGTCTATCTGAAGGCCATGAACAAAACAATATATTTTAAGAAATTATATAGGAATTCTGTAATAGATATCATAGACCCCTAAGGCAAAAAGAAACAACTTCCAGTCATCTCTTGAATGAAACCTCAAACTTAAAATTCCCAGGACTCGTGTAGCCAAAATACAAGGAGAAAATACTGAAATAGGTCAGAAATAAAAAAAAAATTAAAGTACTGTGAAGCCATGGTCAGGATCACATAATATTTAGCAACCTTCACTCAAAGGAATGGAAGGCTTGAAATATGATATTCTAGAAGTCAGATGATCTAGGATTACAATAAAGAATAGCCTACCCTGCCCAGAAAAAAACTGAATAAAAACTCACCGGGAGAAATATATATTTAATGGAATAGAGGACATTCAAGTATTCCTAACAAGAAGAGCAGAGCTGAAAAGAACATTTGACACTCACATACAGATTTAAAAGATACATAAAAAGGTAAATGTGAGTGAGAAATCATAAAGGACTAAAAAGGGTAAAACTGTTACCTTATTATATAGGGAGATGATACATATAACCCCTCAAAATTTTATCATCATCAGGAGTCTTAAAGGGAATCAAATTAGCTTAGGTGTGATTCTCTTACATTTAGATGATCTCAAAATGTGAATGGAAGGGTAGGAAAGAGGAATGTTTTGAGAGAGGGGAGAAGAGAGAGGAACAGGAAAAATTGTATTACGTAAATGTGAAATTTAAGGAACAGGCTATACAATAAAAGGTACTGTGGAGGGAACCAGCATCACTTAAATCTCACCTTCATCAGAACTGATTCAAGAAGGGAAGACATTCCCTTGAGTAGAGTAATTCATCTTAACCCATAGAGAAGTAGGAGGGAGAGTAGTTCAGAGAATGGGATGGAAAAAGCAGAAGGAGATGGTATATTAAAGGAGGTAGTGGTCAGAAGCAAAATAAAACTCTTCAGAAAGGGTCAGGGTAATAAAAAGAGGATAAAAGTATAATAAAATAGGATGGAGAGAAATACACAACTAGGAATTATAACTGTGATTATGATTGGGATGAACTCACACCAAAATCAGAAAAGAATTTGAAATCAGAATCCAAAAATATGTTGCTTACAAGAAACACACTGCAACACTGCAAACAGAATTGTACACATAGAATTAAAATAAGATGTTGGTTTAAAAATCTATTATTTTTCAGATGAAATAAAAAGTAGGCGTGGCAATTATGATTTTGGATAAAGCAAAAATAAAAACAGACCTAATATAAAGAGAAAGAAGGAAGCTACATTTTACTAAAAGGTAAAAGCTGTAACAAAATTAATATCACTAATGAACACAATATACACCAAATGGCATAACATTCCAAATCCCTCAAGAAAAAGTTGAATAAGTTACAGGAAGAAATAGACAAAATGAAGATAAGATAATACGGAGAACCTATCTCACAGGATCATTGTGAGAAGGGAAAAAAAGGAAGTTATCTCAAGTATTTTGTAAACTTTTGTGAAAATTCTATCCACACTGATAAAATATATTGTAGAGACTAGAAATATTAAAACATACATTTTTTCAATGAATATGTATTTGATGGAGGGCATTTGAAAGGAAGGGAAATGTAAATATAAATGATAATATTTAACTAGAAGAGCTACTTAAGGTTTTGTTATATGGTATAACCCTTTAGCTCTAAATACTCCATCTTTTATCAAACTATTTGACAGACAGTAAGACTTTTTTAGAAAACAATGAAAAAGCAAAGTATTAGTCCACCTGTCTTTTTTTTTTATTCGTCTTCAGTCTTCATCAATCATTTCAGTGAAGAGTTTCTCATTGTAGCCCAGCCCAGTGCTGCAAAATGTGATAAACTCAAATCTCTGAAAGGAAGTTTAAAGGCAGGTTCATTCCCAATTCCTGCATTGTTCAGACATTGGAAAGGTGAAGACTGCCATGCTTTCTCTAAGATATTAAGTATATTATCCTTCACACTAATGACAGTAATGAATTAAATACTCTTCAAGTAATGAATTGGGTTTTTTCTTAGCTAGAGGTCAAGAGAAATTAAATACATAATCCCAAAGGATATGTGTGCTGATAAAGGACTCCAGAGGAGCTTAAGAAAACAAGAGTGAGTGAGAAAGCAGCAGTCCTAACACTGGAGCTGGCCAGAAGGAGCCTCTGTTAACTCCTTCCCAGCAGGTGCAGAAGTGAGGCTGAGGCGAAGAATGAGATGGAGTAGCATTTTGACAGGCATGTTTATTGCCCAGTAATCCAAAGCAAAAACATCGAATAAAACATTAACATATTTGGCCTACATAATGCCAAATATCCAGATAATGAATTAAGGAATTCTCATATGATGCTGTGGCTAAAGTTATACTCATAAATTATCAATTAATAATTGACAATTGATACATATATTGGCCATAAGGTTTCAGTCATGGAGTATATCTTCTTGTTCTTCTACATTCCACAACAAAATGTGAACTCTTTGAAAGGAGAAGCTATTTTATTTTTCTTTTCATTCTGAGAGCCTCGCCCAGGGTCAACTACATAGGAGGCACTTCATAAATACTTATCAATGGAATGAATCTCCTACAATGCATGATGGGATGCATAGTAGGCACTTCCTAAAATATGTTGATTGATGGGTTGAATCGGTTGACTGAATTTTTTCCATCTTACTCCAGAAACTTGCCATCATGACACATGCCTTACCTGATCACTCTGGAGACATCAGTCAGAGACCCAAAGTAGTAACATCTCATTCTCCTGGCACGACAACTTGGCAACAGAGCAATAATTACGATTGACTTCTAACTGAATCTTGCTGCTTGATTTGTACAGAGATTCCAAGTTTGTGAGTTTCATTTTACATGCTGACAAAGTCAGAAATGCTTTACTTGTGTCAGTCAAAAATGTTATTTCAATAATTTCAACAAAATGATAGCTTTTAACTTCCATCATGTTATGATTAAAGGTTGAGCAGGCTGATGGATCGACAGGGGCATAGCTTGGGCTCCTTTTTCTCACTATATAGTTGTAGAGTGAAAACAGAAAGTTCACTTGCACATCCCAACCAAGAGATCATTAGCTGGAGCAGAAGCATAAGAGCTGGTAAAGATAACAATAACAACATAACAATGAAAAGCACTTTGAGCTCTATGATGGATGCATCACTGTGGATGTTTATAGCTGGTCCAGTAAATGTCCCCCTGTCCACACACATACTGGTGTATATGTATATCTGTATGTCTCTAGTTGTTCTTGATATATATACATACATATATATGTATATGTGAATGCATTTTTCAAAAGAAAATTCAACAAATATTTATTAGGTGCATATATATCAAGAACAACTAAAGACATATATATACACATATAGATATATGATTTATATAAATTTTCAGATATATTTGCTCTTGCTAAATAAAAAATGTCATACTTCTTGGTAGTTTACAAAAGTTAAATCTGTATTTTCATGATGTGGTACAGCATAACATGTCATAAAGTTAGAAAACTGGAAGGGACCTAGAGAAAGTCCATTGGCTACTATCCTTCCTCTGAAAAGGACATCATTCATATAACATTATTCAAAAGAGTCCTTCTAAAGGGATGAGATCTACTATTCCAGGTCTTGTCAATGAATATCCTTCTAAATTCTCCCCTAAATCCTTTAAGCCACAATGGCAGTTACTTCTGTCTGTTATTTTAAAAGAATGCCAAAAATATATACTGAAATGTTTATGTAAACCTTCTCCATCTTCTTTCTGTTTCTTCTAAGGATGAGGACCTAGTCCTCTACTTCTCCTTCAAGTGCATTTACAGCTAAATATAAAATAGGGACAGATAAAGAAATGTCTAAGGTTTCTTCCAGCTTTAACAGACCATAGTGCTAAGGTCTCCTTAGGGTTTGAGTAGTTGGTTAGTTTAACAACTACCAAATTCAGTCAGCAATGTTCAAATCTGTGTGGTTAGCATGTAAGAATTCACTCGGGGCTCATTATCACAAACCTCTCAGGAGTTCCATATAGTTTTCTACACAAATGTCTTCTGTGCAATTTTCTTCCACTTCCACTATACCCAAACCATGAATAATTTAGAGTTTTACCTTGGGAGAAGCACATAAGTCTTTGGGAAAAGATAACTAAAATCTCATGACCAGAGTGTTAAAAAAAGAAGATGGTGCATGAAAGATACAAGACTATAAAATTTAAAATTCATAAATGAAGAAATGAAATTCACCAAAATGCTAATGTTAAGAAAATATAAACATATCTAACAAAAAATGAAGCTGCACAAGGAGCTCTCTGAATATACTTTTTAAAAATAGAAATTCAACAAATATTTATTAGTTATCTATTATGGGCAGGGTCCCATGATAAGCAATGACTGAGATAAAGCTTTTAAAAAAGCACAAGTTCTTTACATGGAGCTTAGACACTAGTAGGAAGATCATATACATATGTAAAAAAACACAATACACAATATTATACCATAAGCACATAAGAGAGGCCTAAACAAATTTACATGAATTCTAAGGTCTTGGGATATCAAGCTCATTACCAATAGGGGAAAATAAGAAATTTAACTGGTAAAGAAATGGGGAAGGCATTTTTTGTATAAGAGAAATGTGAAAATGGATAGTCTGGTTACTCTTCTAAAAGGCACAAAAACTAGAAGCAAAAGCATCTGCCAAAAAAAATTTGTAAAAGTGTCATAGCCTTATAAGGGATTATCAAGAAGACAGAATTTTTGAGTGCACTAAAGCTTCCCAAAATGGTAAGGATTTCAAAAATGATGTGTTTGTTGAGGTGTTTTTTTAAAGTATATCAAAATAAGGAATAAAATAGATAGGATAGGCTTCCTCTTTGAGGAAGATGACATAATGTTAATAAATAATAGAAGGAAGGAAGAATTCCCTTTTTGCTATTATCCAACAAGGTGAAGCATTTTTTTTTAACTTGAAAGGCTAGAACAAACAATAAGAGGATAAAATTTCAAAGTGTATGGTTCATCTCTCTGAAAATTCCTATTAGATTTTATAAAAGGTAAAGAATACTTTTCAAAGCAAAATCTTTTCTAGGTTTGATATTCCTTTAAAAGATATTATGGTCTTGGGGGCAGCTGGGTAGCTCAGTGGAGTGAGAGTCAGGCCTAGAGACAGGAGGTCCTAGGTTCAAACCCGGCCTCAGCCAGTTCCCAGCTGTGTGACCCTGGGCAAGTCACTTGACCCCCATTGCCCACCCTTACCAATCTTCCATCTATAAGACAATACACCAAAGTACAAGGGTTTAAAAAAAATTTAAAAAAAGATATTATGATCTTTAATAAGCTTAGTTAGAGAATTAGAGTTTAATAACAAAATTCAGAAAATGTAGTCTTTCTCTCTGAAAACTCCTCTAACACTCCCATCCCAAACTTGTCCAGAGGAGCTCAGTTAAAACTACTGAGCAAAGCACTAATTTTTGACCAATATAAAGTAATGAAATTAGGTAACAACCTGAAGCATAGTTGACTACATTTAAATAGTACCCAATTGACAAGCAAAACAATGAGTAAGCATTTAGAAAAAAAAAAATAGATGATCACTAGGCATTAATTAACATGGATTCATTAAGAATATTCATGCTAGTTATAAACAATATTTCATTTGTTCATTTCACCATTCAGTAAGATAAGATCAAAATGAATATATGACTCAGACATGAAAGAAGATATCATAAGCAAATAAGACCAGGGAACATACTATCTATCAGATTTATAGTTATGAGAGGGATTTTTGAGCAAACAAGAGATAGAAAGCATAGTGAGATATAAAATTGATCATTTTGATTACATTAAATTTAAAAGTTTCCATACAAATTAAATTAATGTTACCAAGATCAGAAGGAAAGCAAAAAATTCAGGAAAAATTTATAGACAATTCCTTGGAAAGAAGTCTCATATTTAAAATTTATGGAGAATTTTGTACAACTTAAAAGACTCAGGACTCAATCTGTAAGTGGGTAAAAGATATGAAGTCAGTTTTTAGATGAAGAAATCAAAGCCATAATATAAGTATATTAAAAATGCTTGAAATCACTATTGATGAGAGAAATGCAAATCAAAACAATTCTGAGATATCATAAAATGATCAAAGGGGGAAATGACAAATATTGGAAGAGATGTAGAAAAATGGGGACACTGATATACTGTTGGTAGAATTGTGAACTGAGCCAAACATTTTGGAAAGTAATCTGAAGTTATACCCAGAGTTATAAAACTGTTTATATTATTTGACCCAGTAATACTATTGTTGGGTCTATTTAACAAGCAGATTAGGGGAAAAGGGAAAGACCTACTTATTCCAAGATAGTTATAGTAGCTCTCATTGTGGTGGCAATGAATTGGAAATTAAGTGGATGTCTATCAATTGGGGAATGGCTGGAAAAATTGTGGTATATAATTGCAATAGACTATTACTGAGCCATAAGAAACAATGAACAGGTTAATTTTTTTTAAAGTGGAAAGAACTACATGAAATAATGAAGAATAAAACAACTAGAATCTAAACACGGAATTAAAGAATATATATCTTTTTGTTGGGTGATACTTTCTTACTTTCTATGTTTCAGGTAGGGAGGGGGAAGGATAGGCTAAGACACTTGGGAATAAATATATTAAATAAATTTAAAAAAAGAATATTCATGAGAATAATTCATTCTAAGGTCACCTCATTTTGAAAAGTTTGCTAAATAAGGAAAATGGCATGTACAAGTTTTAACTTCATTTTAGTAAACTTTACCACTTATTATATACTTGTTTGGGTTAAAAAAACTGCAAAATATGAAATTAAAGACAGATCAAAGTATGTTGAATAAAAATAACTATAGCATAATGAAAAAAGATATTGTCAGGAGTTTGAGAATGACAGTCAAATGCTATTGGGCTCTGTGTATTCATTGACTCATATATTCAACAAATATTTATTGAGAAAGAACAGTTATCTAGCTAATAGTCTAGATCAGTGATGGGCAATTTTTTTAAAGAGGGGGCCAAAGGAAAGGAAATGCTCATGTGTCAGTCTGTTTCTAAGGCAACTCTTTTGAAGTTTCCTTGTATTGTTTCCTATTCGTTGTATTCATCAGATTAGAAATAATGTCACTCAACTGGAGAGAACATTTTAGGGGATGTTCAGGGAACATCTGGCTCACAGGCCGTAGTTTTTCCATCGCTGGTCTAGATAGTTGAATTTGATTTAAATTATCTCAAAAAAAACCTAGAAGAATATGCCCCAAACAGGGCAAAATTTAAAATATAGTTATATATTTTTATTAAAATAACAATTAATATAATAGCCTTTAAGATTTACAAAGAACTTTACATATATTATTTAATTTGTTCCTTTAACAAATCTGGGTAGTAGATTATATTATTAACATCATTCAACAGAAGAAACTGAGGCTTAGAACTATTACTATAGTTAGTAAGTATCTGAGAGAGATTTCAGACTCAGATTTTCCTGACTCCATGTCTAATACTATCATTTAGGCCACCCAGTACAGAATGAGGTTGACTTGAGTGGGAGTAGCAATTCATATAGAAGTGTAATGGGAATTTCTGTTGGTTACAAAATGAATATGTGTTATCTGAGTGTTAAAAATGTGAAGTTTGGGGCTGTCTTAATATAAACATATATGGTTTATATCATGAGACTAAATAGTCCCAAAAGAAAACAACTAGCCTTGTAAAACACTTGTATAGTTGGACTAAGTGGAGAGGTTTACTTGAAGGGAAGACCAAGGGGAATCACAATGACTTCATTTAAATATTTGGCTATCTTAAGGGTAGAACTGGGACCAATGGGTGGGAATTATAGAGACAGATTTCAAATCAACATGAAGAACTTCCTCACAATTATGATTGTCTAACAAGAAACAGATGGCCTCTTGGCACCAAAGTGGAAGTATTTAAAGCAAAGACTGAATGACTATCTATTACAAACAAGTGAATACAGGGCAATTCAGAGGACACTTAAAGTCCCAACTGAGACAGGGTCTTACTAGAGAATACATCATATTTGACAGTCCATCTGGATAAAAATGAGTCTTAGGAATTCCAGTTAGGAAAATACAGCTTGATGAGACATGAAGAGAACAACGATATGGAAATCAGGTGTGGAACTATTGTGATCGGTGCCTGGATTTCTTTTAGAGTTCTGCACCCAAATATTTTTATGAAGTAGCATGTTACATAAATACGGCTGGTCTCAGACACTGACTAGTTGTATGACTCTATAATCCTCTTTGCTTCAGTTCCTTATCTGAAAAAGGAGCTGGAAAAGAATGTGACAAACCACTCTAGTACCTTTGCCAAGAAAACCCCAAGTGGGTTCATGAAGAGTTGGACATGGTGAAAAATGACTAACAGTAAAGCATCATACAGTGGAAAAAGCCCTGGTTTTGGACTTGGGAGCCTGGTTTGAATCCCATATTTGGTATTTACTACCTGTGTCCTTATAGGTGAGCCACTTAGCTCTCTGGACCTCAGTTTTCTCAAATAAAAATTGAAGGTCTTGGACTAGATGACTTCTAAGACTTTTCTTATCTCCAAATCTATGATTCTATGTTCCTATAATGAAGTTCCCACCCCATCATTCTCATTCATCACTCAGTTAATTCTTTCAGTTCTACTGTATTAAAAATAAGGACACTGTAAGGAGAATGGAGAGGAGATTCTTGTGTTGGTAGGGAGTGACCTATCTGGGCCCTATAAGGCTGGCTTTATTTAATTCTATGTCCACTTTTGCTTTAGGTTTACGCAGGGTCACGGCAGAAGTTTCCTGCAAAAAAACAGTATCACCTTTTCTTCCTGAGGAATTCCCTATAAATTCTCATCAAAGATGGAAAAAAGTGCATGATTGGAGAACACTCTGGGGGGAAAAAGATCTGATTGCTTTAGTCGACCCCTGACTCAATAAAAACACCAAGTATGTGATTTAGTAGCCAAAAAATCCCAAAAACAACTAAAATCTTCAGTTGTGTTAATAGAGGGAAAGCTTCCAGAAATGAAGAAATGAACTACCACACCAATGCAACTACCAACAATTTGGAAATTGGTCTTGATCAAGGACACATGACAAAACTAGTGGAAATGCGCATCGGCCATGGGTGGGGGGGTGCAGGAGGGGGGGTTGAAGGGAAAAGGTGGAGCATGAATCATGTAACCATGTTAAAAATGAATATTAATAAATGTTAAAAAAAAAGAAATGAAGAAATGACTGTCTTTCTGTACTATGATCGGATCAGACCATAACAGTAGGAATGAATTCAGTTTGTGACTAACAGGTTAGGAAGAACATTAAAATATTTGTTAACTTTCAGAAGAAGGAGACTAACATAAAATGGTGAAAGGCTTTGATTCATTGTCATTCAAGGATCATCTGCAGGAACTACAGCTACTTAACCTAAAGAAGAGAAAAACTATGAAAGAGAAGAAGGCAACCAAATACAAATATTGGGAGTGCTATAGCCCAAAAGAAGGACTAGAATTTTTGAGTTTGACTTCAGTCATCAGAGACTGGGTGACAACTTTTCACTAGCTACATTATAATTGAGATTCCTTTTCAGATTTTGGAAAGACTAGAGGACGATCAAAGTCCCTTAAATTCTCTGATTCTGTGACATGGTCTAGTTCAAGCTCTAAGGATCTTGAATGTCATCTAGACTAAAACATTCTCCCCTCCCACTTTTGCATATGGCCATGGGCCTGTGTCCAACAGTGTTATCACTTTCAATTATTTTACCCATAAGGAGAAGCCTGACTCACTGCATCACTTGTCACAGGCTCCAGATGGCTCCAGACAACTAAAACGGGAATCTTAGATTATTGAGACTTTGACATTTTAAAATCATACCAAGGAGTTAAATTTGTGATTGCATTTGGAGCATATTATAAATGTCTATATTTGATTTTCTTGATATTAATGACAGAAAGATGTATTACTGGGATGTGATATTGGGAAAGACCCATATTTGAGTCTCAGCTCTGCTGCTTTCTTTTCATAAGACTTAGAGCAAGTTTCTTCCTCATTCTAGATTGTAGTTTCCTCATCTGTTAAAAGATGGGACTAGACTAAATAATTGCAAAGTTCCTTCTAGATATAAATCCTGGGCTTTGATTTATCAAGAAGAGATTCATTTCTATTGCATTGTGATAGGAGTCGGAGCTCTGCTCCCCACAAAAAAAGAAAGAAATATTGCCAAATGCTATCTATCCAGTTCACATACAATTGTGACTAGGAATCCTAGGTGTTAGTTATAGCATAGAAAAGAAAATTTGTTTCATTTGTCCACCCAGCAGTGGTACAGTCCAGTTGCACATGGTATATAACTCCCTACTATCATCCCTTCTCTCTCTCTAAACTTTCTCTCTCTCTCCTCTCCTCTTCCTCCTTCTCCTTGTATAAATGGAGATTTTGAACCTTGGACTTCATCCCCCATAAGTCCCTTAGTTTTCCCAGAATTCCCTTTAAACTCTTCAGTGCCTCCGTGTTTGCATGGTCACATTATTGTTTTATATTTGGCTGTTACTCCTCCCTCTTCCTCTTTTGTTCCTGGGAGCAGGCTGGTTAGTAACCTTTTAGTTAAGTCTCTGTTAGTTTATTATTGATAAAGTATTCATAAATATAATATTTAGTATTTTGCATATCAATTTTAATCTCCACATCCTCCTCTTTTACTTCCTCTCTCTTTTTGTTTCCAGACATGCTCATATTCTCCATTGTTAAAAACCCCTCTCTTGGCCTTACCATCCTCTCAATTTAACTCTCTTCTCCTTATCACAGCTAAACTACTAGAAAATGCTGCCTATATGAATTGATAGCACTTTTCTATCTTTTCATTCACTTTGTAGCCCTTTACAATCTGGCTGCTGACATCAACCAATCAACTGAAACTACTCTCAACAAAGCTACCAATAAATTTTTAATCACCAAACTTAATTATGCGTTTTTCTCAATCCCCACCTCTTGGCATTTGCAATTGTTTCTCTTTCTTTGTCCCTGGGTAATCTCCTCTCTGGGTTTTCCTGACCCTGCTATCTTTTTTCCTCTTCCTACTAGACTGACCATGTTTCCATCTCCTTTTCTGAATCATCATCCATATACTGACTATGTTAGTGTATTGCTAAGATTCTATACAAAGCCCTCTTTCCTTATCTTTACATATACTCTCAATGACCTCATCAGCTCCCAAAGATTCAATTACTATATCTAAGAAAATAAGCCCCAGAGCTGGAAAGAACTATACAAACTGATGCAAAGTGAAATAAGCAGAACCAGGAAAACACTGTACACAGTAACAGAATATTGTGGAATGATCAACTGTGACAGACTTAGCTATTATCAGCAATACAATGGTCCAGGACAATTTTGAGGGACTTATAACAAAGAATGCTATCCACATCCAGAGAAAGGACTGTTGGGATCAGAAAGCAGATGAAAGCACATGGTTTTTCATTTATTTATTTGGGTTTATGTTTTGGGATTTTGGTTTTATGAGATTACCATAAAAATGAACAATATGGAAATATGTTTTACATGACAATACATGTAGAACCCAGACTGAATTGTCTGTCAGCACCAGTTTGGGGAAGGAAAGGGAGAGGGAGAGATAGATAAATTTGATCATATAACTTGGGAAATTTTATATGGAAATTTGTTATAACATGTAATTGGTAACAAGTAAATAAATATTTTTAAATGAGTCCCAGACTTACATATCCAGCTACCCCCTCAATATTGCTCATATATATCTCCTTCTCATATGGCCATCACCCTCATCCATGTCCTTATCACTTCTCATGTGGTCTATTTCAAAAGTCTTTTAAGTGTTTTGCTTGCCTTTCATTTCTTTTTTTTTTTTCCAACCCATCCTTTATAAAGCAGCTAAAGTGATATTTCTAAAGTACAGGTATGATTATATTACTCACCTACTCAAGAAGAACAAATGAAATTTAACACCTTTTACAATCAATGTTCAGCCTACCTTTCCTAGTTTATTCTGCATTAATCTCCTTCTTACACTCTACAGACTAGCCAAGGTGGACTTCTAGCCATTCCTCTGACATGACATTCTATTCACATAACAATACCCTTGTTCATTCTTTTTCCAATGCCTGGAATGCACCTCTTCCTCTCTTAGAATCCCAAACTCCCTTCAAAGCTCAGCTTAAGCAATATTTCCTACCTGAGACTTTGTCTGATTCTCCTCTCTACCCACTTCTCCTTTTCTCTACCCACCCTCCAGCACTTCTTTCACCAAATTACCTGAGATATATATATATATATATATATATATATATATATATATA